>NW_028301711.1:88255303-88558333 GCF_037042655.1 Diuraphis noxia | reverse complement strand
TCACAGTAGTTATACTAATATGAATTCACACAGCAACAAAATTGTACAATAACAAACATGTGTCAATGACCCGAGTTTAAATTAAATTATTATCCTTATTACCTTTTTATCAAAAGTTTTAAATAGAAGTACCACTGAACTAGGCTAAATTAAATTTTTAACTTCTTTGTTGTTGAAAACTTTCATTTATAACCATTTTATATTATCTAAAATCCAAATTATAAATTAAAATATAGATTACAAATAGATTTATTTTGACAATCATTATTATTTTATTTTAGTTAAAGTTTAAAATTTACATAGTTCGAACGGCCTTGGAAAGCCGGCGGCCCAGTATAGCCAGTATAGGACTATTCCCACTATGCCACCTGGCCAGTCCGCCTCTGCCATCCGCCAAGTTCGGAGCGTGTAAGTAGTAAGTACCTATGTTACAATATAGACATCATTATTTTGTCATTGTTTCTTTTTCAAAATTAACATACTGACGGTCGAATGATGAATTTAACCACTATATCAACAAAGTTAATAACAATTAATCGAATATCTCAATGTTTTTCGTGTATACCAAACATTAAATATGCCTCGGAACGAAATGAACAATTTCCATCACATACTTGTGGGAATTAATTGATATTCCATTCTAAATAAAAACTAAATTTAATAATAATATTATTTAAGATATAACAATTTCACTGTTATTGCACAACGTCACAGCGTAAATGTACACACACGCCACCGTTGCCGACCACGACACAGCTTTATTGCAGCAGACGTAGGAGTAATGGAGGTCATAAATATGTGTGTGTGTGTGTCGCTATGTAATAAAAGGTACTGGAAACTCGCGAACGTTATACTTCTAATAACTAATTAAATAATAAATTGTTTGGGCGTTTCTCTTCTGATGATTCATCTGCACACCGAGTACTTGCGTTGGAAAAAGAAATCATGAAAATCGGTCCTGTAGAACTTCAGATATTATAACTGTCATAAGAAATCGGCTCACATTTTAAAAATATAATGTAAAGAATAAATAATATGTTATGATTTGTGTCACTACCTGTGCCGCTACAATAGTTCACTAGCCTGCTGATAAATTATAATAATATCATCAAGTACATTCAGAGTATTTAATTGGATAATTATTAGTAGTTACTAATTAGTAATAATTAGTCATAAATTATTTATAGTATAGTGTTGTAGCAGTTGTAGTGAACCGTAAACAGTGCAAACTCAATATTGATAAAGAGTGATAAGCACTTCTTCGAAAAATGATAAGGGACGTTTACGAACAAAACAATATTATTTACAGAATCGAGTAATCGACTTTCATCGGCACTCGGCAGAAATTTTTGTTCTGATAATATGGACATGCCACTTCTTGGCTAATGGCCATAGTTTTTCGTTGTATACTATTTTACTTTTAATGATATCGCCGTTGTTATGGTTTTCGTCGTTATCATCGACTTTTAGAATAAACAAACTCAAACACTTAATACAATTTCAATTTGATCGTCAATATTGGCACAGCTTACTTTAAACGTAATACATAACAATTGTTGAAATTTGTGTACAGCAATTCACTGCAATTTTTTTTATCGCCCCCGGCAACTGGTCTCGATGTGAGACGCACGCGCCGTTCCATCAGCGTTTTAAACTGTTTCGCTGTACACCGTAATGACGTGGTGCTGTCGTTATTATTACTGTTGTAGTAAATTATTACTGTCGTGTAATAAATTTGTTGGTCGCTGTTCCCTACATTCAACGCCCTCGCCACTTCGACTGCAAAGTTCGTCGTCGGTTTATTTTTCTCAGTGTGCGTCAACACCACAGCCAGTATCAGTGGTGAAACACAACGAGTACTGGCACATAAGACCTTAGTCCTCAAATCTGTGTGTCTACAGTTGTGTCAATGATGTACGGATATGACTTTGAGTATGCGCTACGTGTTTCCGCTTCAGCAAGCACGTGCGTCCAGTTCTTGTCTGGATTGTGAGTACAACTCTATCATAGTACTATTAGAAAGTACATAGTGCATTTAAATTGGTCGATACATTGTATTATATTGTTTTTTAACTACACTTGATAATTAAAAAGCTTTGGGATAGGGACATGTTATTATTATATCACAATATTTACCCAGGTATTGTTGTGTTACAGTTTGATATGTACTAATTTTATGAAGAAGGGTAAAGTTTTGAACGAGTCTGTTGTACCATTTGTCACTGGATTTCTGTCGTAAGTCATTTCACATCATTTCATATTTTAATGTTTGGACTACAACTTTTTTACTGTTATGATTTGTGAATTGATTAATTTGTTGACTACATAATTTTTGTGCAAGGCTATTATTATTAAAATTATATCATAATTGATACCAGACAAGTCCAAACTACTAAAATAAAATATTTAATGGAATCTAATTGTTGTTGCCCAATTACCATTCGTATTAAGTGACAATATGATTATACTCAAATATTTCAGGTGTTCACTCTGGCTATATTATGGCATGATATTGGCCAACAGCACATTAGTGTCGGTGAATACTTTTGGCTGTTTACTATTTTTGATATACACATGGATATACTATAGATACACGTCCAAAAAAGTAAGTTATTTTCTAATATAAAATTAGTCTAAAACATTAATGGTTGTGAAGTTAAACTAACAAATATTTTCATAAAATGTCCATATTTCATATTGACATATTATAGCCCTAAACATTCCTAAAATATGCAATCAATTAACACTTAAAAGGACACCACACCTGTGTGTGTTGTCTCTGTCTTACAAATGTAGAACATAGCAAAAACTGTACTTGCGAGGGACAACTTTTCTTCTTCAGTATTTAGGTATAGTAGAATTATCAGAACTCCACAATGTGCAAGTAAAAACTTTATCTGTGTTGTTGCTTCGTTATTTTTTTGACAGCACAAACCAATAATTTTTAATAATTAAATGAAATAATAAAAAATAAATGTATTTTCTTAAGCTGATGACTTGAATTATATTTATGTTATCAAAAAAAAACAACTGCACTACGACCCAGATTCTGGGCGAAGTTCTTACCCTATGCCTTGTGGAAATCTGATAGTTCTACTGTAAATACTGAGGGTGAAAAGCTGTCCTGCATAAGTACAGATTTTGCTATGTTCTACATTTGTAAGACGTAGACAATATATGCGGGTGTAGGCATCCTTTTAACATTTTTTTCTTGAAATTTAACTAATGATAGAATAAATAATATCTAAAATAAGACGGACAATAAGTTTGTACAAGATTAGTATACACTCAAATACCAAAACAATCCGAGATTAAAAACTTGGTTTTTTTTGTGGAATTTGTTATGGTCTTATCTAGTATTATATACTACTTATAAAAATTTTTCAATAAATAAATCCAAATTAATTAAGGCCTGCAAGAGTTACACATTTCCATCACTATGTTGGTATTTGGTGTCATTAGTTTATTAATGTGTGAAGTTTTTCTGATAATTTTATAGCAAATTTTTGTTTTGATGAATATTACTTAAAATAAAATTTGCGACCCCCCTCCCCCTCAAAAAAAAAAATAAATAAATAAATAAAAACATACAATTGAAACCAAAAATGACCTAATTTTATTATGGAACAAAAAACTACAGATTTGTCTTTTTATGAAATAAATTTAGTAACAACCTATTTAATGTTTAATCATTTTAGTGAACCTTTTATTAAATTTTTGAAAATATTGTAAATGTATGCACATTAAGTTTATAATTAAGCTATTTAACCATACTGTCACAATGGACATTAATGCAATATTTTTTTAACAAACTTGTTTTTAATTAATATAAATCAGTGTTAAATTATTAAATAAACTAAGACTATTATTTTTCATAAAATCTGCACTTTTAACTATTATTAATTAGGTTTAATTATTGGTAATAAATTATGATGTTTCACTTTTTAGCTATTGATTTATACAATAATATGTTTACTTTCGATACTTTAGAAACGAGTTATACAATATGTAATATCAGCTATTGCCATCATTGCGTGGATTGTGTATATTACTTACACAAATGTAAATCGAAAGCAGTCAAAAACTGTGTTATCTGCAGAATTGTATCAACATCAAACAGTAGATGTGGCAGCAGTAACACCTTTAGATATATCAGATACATCAATCATCTCCACGACCACTAATGATGCTGTTGACCGTGTTGGACTTTTATGTTCTCTAACTACTATGTTGTTTTTTGCAGCACCATTTTCAAATTTAGTAAGTGTCAACTCGTGAAATAAACAATCATATAATCATAAAATAATTTGTCACAAACAATTTTCACATTTAAAATTGTTATAGATTCATGTGATAAGAACTAAAAATACAGAGTCAATGCCACTGCCGTTGATTGTAATGACATTCCTTGTTTCTGCTCAGTGGTTGGTTTATGGTCGAATGTTACGTGACAAGTTTATTATGGTAATTTACTCTTATTATTTGTTAGGTTCAAATAATATTACAGTTTAATATATTTTTGGTTGTATTACAAGATGAATTGTTAGTTATGCATTAATTAAAATTTTAAACTCCGATCAAAAGGATGTATGTATTGATATTAAATCTTAGATTAGAAAATTTAATTCAGGATTCCCTAAAAGTTTTCCTACATTTAACAATAAAACAAGTTAATTGTAAAGTCAAATTATTTATTTATTTTTTGATTAGACATTAAACACTCACCTGTAACTCCACAAATTTCATAGAACAGATTCACTTGTTGTAGTTCAAAAATTATTAACTTTAGGTACTTGCAATTTTCATTAAACATCTAATTTATCATTTTCTAAATATATTATTTTAAAATAAATTACTTACAATAATATTATAAAATATATTTTCTAAAGTAGTTAAACGTGATCTGCTGAGCGTAAAATTTGTTATGTTATGCACTTGTAAGACAAAGACTACACTTGTGGGTGTAGCGTCCTCTTAAGAGGATGTCAGCGCACTATTTGTTTTCTCTTTCTGGCTCACTCGTAACATAGACAAAACGCATATACGCAGAATCATTTTTTCTATATCTTGAAGTAATTTTAGAGTAAAACCTTCCATTACAAAAAAAGATAGAAAATAATATTTTTGAGGGAATGACATATCGATTTGTCTAAATATTGTCTCTTAATAATTTAAACATTATTTAAATGTACAGTGTTTTTTTATTTATTTTGAAAGTCAAATATCAATAAAATATAAAATCGATATGTCATCCCCTCAAAAATATTATTCTTTATCTTTTTTGTAATGGAAGGTTTTACTTTAAAATTACTTAAAGACATAGAAAAAATGATTTTTCGTAAATGCGTTTTGTCTATGTTTCGCGTGGGTCAGAGAGATAAAACAAATAGTGCGCTGAGCCGCTGACATCCTTTAAAGGGGATTCGATATAGACCTGTTTTAAAGAGTTATATATAGGCAATTTCTATATTAGTGCGTGCAAGGCATGGTTACGTTGTGTGCAGTAAGTAGGAACTGAATAACTGATTATTAGTGTGAGTGACTCGCACCACTACTCACTAGATATAAACCCTCATGCATATGTAAACGTCGTACGCACGAGAAAAATTAATTAGACCGTTTTTTGACTAAAACATTCAATCTTTTGTCTATCAGTGTAATGGACCTAATAATGCGATAAGACTTAAAAACTGATTTGAATTCGTTTATTAATTCTTCTTGAGGTTGGTTGCTTGACATTCGAATTTACAATTTTAATTCAGTGTAATCAAAACTTAAATTTCACAATTTTTAAATACATATTTAATAGATTAGGGTCAACAATTTGGAAAAGTAGCACAGCCAATCTTAAGAAGACATAATAACAAATTCAAATCAGTTTTCAAATATCTTATCGCATTATTAGGTCCATTAATTTGATGGACGAAAGATTGGTATGTTTTAATCAAAATCGAGTCACCTTAATATCACCAATAAAATTATATAAGTAATAGTGTAATATTGAACCTTTTTTTATTACTGTTAACTATTAATCTTTCTTATTTAATTTTGTACATAGTCTATCATTAATGATTGTTTTTGTTACAGTACCCAAATGCTATTGGGTGTATGCTTTCTGTCATACAACTAGCTTTATTTGTTATCTATCCTAGAAGGTCTGCTGCACCATTGACCTCCGAGCTCCATAATCATCACCACCCATATCCTTATATTAAATTAATGGATGCATAAATAAGTATTTTATTATTACCTTACCAACATTTATAAGTCTTATGGGTAGTTTATATTGTTGCAGTCTTCATGGCAGTAGCGTTTTATCAGAAAAGTACAAACCACTAAAATCTAAAACTATTAAAAAGATAATAATTATTGTTATTATATTTTTATTATTATTAAAAATATATTCTAAGTATTACACTTGTGATATTTATGTTATAATTTATCTCAAATTATATTAAGTTTTTTATGTTGTTTTACACCATTAGTGGTAGTATTATAGATAAATTATGTTGTTGTTGCTGAATTTATGTTGTTTATTGATGACTGATGAATATATTTTTCTCAGTTTTATATTTTATAAATTATTTTCTACAACAATGTTAAACAGTAATAAATATTTTCCTCAATCGTTGAGTATAATTACCTATTAAATGCTACTAATGTTCCTTCTAGTCTTTAGTTAGGAAATATTAAGACACCACTTCATTGTAATCTCTGATTTACAATTTGGCAAAAAAGCAATTTATAAAATACATATAATTTACTTTAAGACAATAAATATTGATAACTAAATTATTAATAGTGTTATATTAAAATTATTAATAATTTTTATTTTTATTTAGAAAATATGTTATAACATCATATTATGTACAATTTAGTTTTAAAACCAATATTGAATAATAATATTTTGTAATACCATCATTATTATTGAATTACTTGAATAAAAAAATCAAATATTATCTATTTGTCTTTTAATGTTCTTAATTTTTAACCTAATCATAATTATTATTTATCCTTCTTAATTATTTTATTAAAAATTGTATTAATCCATTGTATACTTGATACCCACAAAAATATTTTCTATTTAGTGGTATGATTATGTGTATAATGGTCAAAAGGTTTGAATTATTGAGACTTAGTTATATTGAGATCTAGTCATTGAAATTTTAGGTGGAATAAAATTTGAATATTTCTCAAATTAAAATTTTTATTATATTTGAAATACTCTTCATCCTTTGTTTATTAATTTAACATTATGTAATAGTCCATATTGTTGACTATCAACTATCATAATATGCTCTAAAAAATCATAGTAGGTATAGCCTTTAAGTTAAAAAAATGTTACTGTCTGGTTTTTAGGCCATATAAATAATTAAATTAACCAATATTTGTTGGAAATAGTTGATATTTTTTTTCATAGTAATTACATTAAAATAATTTGTAATAGGTACCTTGTTTATTTTCTTCATAAAAATAATAATTAATGAATACCTATATAACTGAACATCGTAAAGTGATTTAAGTGCCTAATATATTTATGTATATTATGTATGAAATTTAATTAATCAAAAAAGTCCAGGAGCTAAAATATTTAAATACAAATAGGTATCAGAAATGCATTGTAAATATATTTAAATAGTCAATACAATATTTAAAAAAAAATTGAAAATTCATATGAATTAAAAAATTAAAACAAATATCAATCTTGGATAATATTTAAATATTTAATTTTATTTTATTTATCAATGAATTGAACAAAAAAAAATTAAATTTAAAAAGACCTAGCAAGTGTGTTGGACACAAGATGAATTGACCATATAAAATCCTCACAATTTTATTTGTTATGAGAAAATATAAATAGATACCTACTAACAGTACTAACTAATTCATAACTGATCATGCTAATAAATAATAATTTATGTTTAACAGTATGATTTTATCAATTCTTCTAACACCTAATAAAATATGAACCTTGTGGATTGGCATTAGTTGACATTTCACATTTGACTTTGGAATTATATATATATATATAAATGAGCAGAGCTCAATTTTTTATGCAATTGCATTTCATTTCCTTTTCTCATTTTTAGAATTGTAACAGTTTAAAGCTAATGGCAATTTTTTTTTTGTATATTACTGAGTATTTAATGATTATTGCATAGATTTTTGACTAAGTTAAAAATGTATTGCTTATTGGAGCAAAAATTTAAAAAAATATAGGTAGGTACGCCATATTTCGTCAAGTAATAAGTATAAGTGATAATTTTAATAATTTTAATGATATTAAAATAAAATATTATAAATAATAAAATTTAAATTATTTTTTGTTTATTTAGTAGATACCAATAATTATAAGCTTTTTAATCGCGGGTTTTTACCATATTACATAGTTTAAAGTTTTTTCTTGTATACTTTCATAATTTTGACTACATAATAATAAATGGCATATTTTGACACTTTCTAGTGCATACAAATCCGCGATCTATACATGAATGTAGAATTATGACTATTTACAATGATTGATAAAACATAATAATACTAAGTATTTACGAAATTATGAAATTACATATTATTAAATAAACGACGAAGCACAGAGATAAAGCGACGTCGAAAATGGCCATCGCCAGAATACTCAGAATCATTATTAATATTATGAGTTTATGACAATTAATATGATCTTATTTCTCGTAATTATTACGATTCCAAACTGCTGTTATCGCGTAGTGATGGGTAAACGGCGGCAATTCAATATTATACATATTTTCTTTTCTGTGGCAATATAATATCTTTATTATCAAAGGCGGCCCTAAACACTAAACAGTAAGCGTAAAACACAAAGACATTCTATATATTAGGTATTATCTATGGCCTATGGGTAAGTCCAATTAATATCTTTATGTATAATAGACGTCCGGTAAATAGCACGATTTAAGATCTTAAATATTGTGATGTACCTACCTATAGCGCTATATTCCGCTGCGAACGACTTTATCACTGCCGCCGATGCCTTATCACCGTTATCGTTACAAACAATAATCATTTTCGCATTTCAACCACGATATGAGATATCATATTAATAATCGTGGTTTCGAGTGTTTCGACATTGTTCATCGGCAAAAAATATTAAACTAACCTATAGCATAATAAATATCCACAGCGTATATAATAATTGATTCAATATAATTGAATTTTGTTTTGCTGTCTACAGAAGAAAATCTGTAACATGTATTTAATTTCATGTTTAATTAGCGGTAAGTAAACGATTTTTCTTTGCTCACCGACACGGTGTCTAACTATTGTTATTTTCAAGTAGAAACGATTTATGATTATAGGGCTTGACCTAACGTGATTGAGGCTCCAACTATCTCTCCCCAATAGTTTTTGTATTTATAACAATCATGCTTGTGTTGTTTGTTGGACGTAAATGATTTTTCGACAGATGGTGAGTAAACGTATTCTTCATTTGTTCGTACTTATTTTACACTATTTTTATGAATACCGCCATTTGTACATTTTGAAACACATATGTGTATTGTGTATTTATTATTCAGCAGCGAGTATTTACAGTCGCTTCTTATTTTGAAATTGTGTTTGTAGTTCTTCATTGAAGTGAAAGAGATGCACACTACAAAATTAACAATTGCTACATCCTACTATTGTTGAGACTACAAATACGGCAAAAACAATTCCAACACTTTCCACTCTTTTACCAAAATGTTTTTCAGGGTAAGACATCAAAAAATGGTACATGTGTACCTACTTGTACTTGTGATTCTAGGAGTTTTAGTAGTATTGGGTGCAGTTATTGCATATCATGCATTGTTACGTGAACAGAATTTTCAAATTCAAGCAGCTGTGGCCAAGTTGGCAAGTGGTGAAAGTAATTACCAGCATTTTGGTAAGTGTACAAGAATCTATACCAATGTTCTTATTACAATGTTATAGTCAATTGACATAGTAGCTGTTCATGACAAAATAGATATGTATGCCAGCAATTCTGTGGTACTCACCTGGGTTTACCAAAGTATATTCTACCTATCATAATTATTTGCAGAGTATTATGAGTTATCACATCATAAAACTGATCGATGCTATCTAAAGTTGTGGGTCTTCCACAGAAAATTTATATAAAATTGTTGCTGATATCTGTTTTGTCATAATTATATTGTGATGTTTTACATCTATGTGAGTCACTATTACCTGTGTATATCACAGATTCATCTGCCTCACAGTACCACCAAAACTCTGTTGTGATTCTAGAAGAACAAAAGCCTCTGGTAATCTACAATAGGGTACCTAAGACCGGATCCACAAGTTTTGTCAATGTGGCCTATGATCTGCATTCTCGTAATGCATTTCGAGTCCTTCATGTCAACGTTACGGGCAACTCGCATTTGCTTTCCATCTATGATCAGGTATTGATTACACTGCTGTATCTTTACTCAAGAAACTCTGCCATAGCCATCTCAAATTTGGTATTTAAATGGACAATTATTATCTCTTTCAGTTCCGGTTCATTGAAAATACTACACGTTGGATTCGGCCCGCATTTTATCATGGTCATTTTGCGTACGTTGATTTTGAGAGGTAATTTTTGATTTATTTTTAAATAAATATTATACGTACTAATTACACTTATTGATTTTATTTAAAGATATGGGTACAAGAAGCCTTATTACGTTCAATTGTTACGCAAACCTTTGGAGAGGTTGGTTTCGTACTATTATTTCCTACGGTACGGTGATGATTATAGACCACATCTAGTGCGTAAAAAGCATATGGACTCATCAACGACATTTGATGAGTGCGTTGAGCGAGGTGGATCAGATTGTCAAGCAAATCTTCTGTGGTTACAAATTCCTTTCCTGTGCGGTCAGTCAGCAGACTGCTGGTTTGTACAATATTATTTTTTATCATTATAACTGACACATTACTAATGCAATCTTATATCGAGTTTTAAGATGTTTCTTTGTTTTAATTTTACTGTATATTATAAAAATGTCATTTCATAGGATACCAGGAAGTGAGTGGGCATTACAACAGGCCAAACGTAATGTTCTTGAAAAATACACTTTAGTTGGAGTTACCGAACAAATGGGAGAATATCTACAGATGCTTGAACTTGTAATTCCTGGTGGAATGTTTCGCAATGCTTCAGAACATTTCAAACACAGTATGTATACATGGTCTATATTTTATTAGGTATTTTTGTTGTATTTAGTTCATCGCACATTTATATAGACGTATACAATGTACCACACGTTTTATATATTTAATTAAAATATTGTTAAATTTATAAATGTAGAAATAATAATATATTTAATAGTAATGAAAAATATTATATAAATATTTAAATAGTACCTATCTAGTTAAAAATCATTCAATAATAAATCTCGCACTATTATTTAATTATTTAATTGTAAATAAAATTATTTATTTTATACTATTAACATTACATAATATATTATGTGTGTAAAGCATTTTAATTATTTATAAAAAATATTTCTTTTGTAATATTGTATGATTTAATATTTCTTAGGAAACGTTTAAATGGATAGTCTCCATCATTTTTCTGCCACCACCATTGGTGTAATAAATTTGACAACAATATCTTTATTGTTAGATCATTGCTGGTGACTTTTTTTTCTAGCTGTATGACATTTTAAAGCTCCCATAAACCCTTTATGTGAGTACACAATATTTGTTCGAATTTGAATAAGTCTATATACCTTTTAACGTTTTTACTAATAGACCTCGGTAGGAATGATTGGGTAGATGTGTGATAGACAATGAGTGTGTGTAAGACTGCATATAACAAAAATACTTTTTATTTATTTTATATGACATATTAATTAATTTCAGTTCCGTGTATTTTTGTACTTACTATATTACATCATTATTTATAGGCTCTAAGTCACATCTAAGAAAGACTGCCAAGAAATATCCTGTTTCTCGGAAGACCATACAAAAATTTCATGACTCTACAATTTGGCAAATGGAAAATGAACTTTATGCATTTGTTGCTAGAGAGTTTGCTTTTTCATATGCTAAGCAGTTTCCAAATGTCTCATCAGGACTTTCAGGTACTATGAAAAAACATTTAAAAATTAGTGACCTTCCTCCACCTAGTTTCCGATATGAAAAAATATATCCAAAACTATCTCAACAACAGAAAAAGAAAAAAATCATTGCCCACGTGTAACACATTTTATTTTATGAGCTTTAATAAATGACTATACACAGTAGTATCCATAATGAAAATATTGTACTACTTAATACTATTTTTCAATGTATTTATAATATTATATATATATATATGTATCTTAAATACGTTTTTATATTATAAACTATGTTGTCTACATTTTTATTGATGCCAAAAGTTATTATATACAGAGTGATTCTTTAAAGTGGGTACACTAATTATTTCGAAAAATATTAACTTTTTTTAAATTTCTATGTTTATGTTTTTCTAAAACCGTATAATATTTTAATTTTTTCCCCTTTTAATTGTTGGTGAAATCACTATCAACTTTTGATTTTCAAATGGTGACATATGATAAAAATATCATGTATTAATAATCCTAATTTTACTCTTAATTTATGCGTTAACATTTTTATTTTTCATTGATTGGTTTGCGAGATACATCTTCTCAAAGTATTGGTGGTTTTCAAAATGTTTTAAATAATTGTAAAGACCAGGGTCTAGTCATAATTTTTGATATCATTGAACCCAAGGTAACAACATAAATAACAATTAATTAAAGATTTGAACCCTAATCATTTATTAACTTATAGACTAATTGGACATACTGAATTACCCAAGAATAATAAATGATAAACTGGAAATATATTGTGACAAACTTATTTTAATCATAATTTCACAGATAACTATTTAAAAATTAAAATGGTATCACCACATAATTATATCTGATTACCACTAAAGACCAAGGTATACCTTGAAAGTCCGTCACTGGCATAGATAATAGAAGACTGGATAGGCCCATAGATAATAAAGAAATGGATGGGCCATCCCTATACCTTATACACGGAGCCACAATGTAGAGAAGTAAGGTGACACCACTTGTACATATTCCGGTTGCAAATTTTCTCGGCAGTAGGTAGGTAGCGCCACCATTCGCCTGAAGGCCGGTTTTTATATTGTGATTACATTGTTTTTAATGTAAAATAATAAAAATAATATATATTTTTGTTGTTTTCGATACTATTAGTTAAGAATTTAGGATATTAACCAAGTAAGAATTATTTGTAAGTAATTATTCTATTCAATTATGTACAATTTAATATAGATTTTATGAAGGAAGTTTTATTTTAAAAGTATTATATTTTAACAATTATATGTTACATTGTTATAATGCGAGTTTAGACTGCTTAGTGCTTAGCTAAGTTTTTTTCTCACATACAAAATACATTCTGGAATGTAAATAAAATGCCATTATATTTTTGGTTAATGCATTTAAATGTTCATCACACCCGCGTAATTTTATATTAAATTTGCTTGTCCTAAGGACAGTGTCCTTAGCTCATCTAATATTAAAAATAATACATTTTTTTTGTATTTTAGTTTTTGCAATAATTGAGCAAATGGCATCTTTGAGCTAAAACTAATAATAATTATTATTTATTAATATCCAATTTGCGTCAATATTGTAACATTGAAAGATACGAGAGTGGTGTCACCTCATCTTCTCTACATCGTGCACAGAGCGTTCTGTGATCGAAGAGAACTTATGTTACCACAGTGGTTAGATACTGGTTGCTGGGTAGCAAAATTTTAAAGCATGACGTCACGGCGCGTGAAATTTTAAAATGTCAGCCCATTAATTACCATTAGACAATCAACAATCAGATAAGGCATAGAACCATGGATAATTAATAATTTTTAATGATGACAATAATATTGATATAAGAAAATAATAATTGTTCGGTATAAATACAAATTAATATAAAATGAGTGATCTGCAATAGGGCACTATGTCAAAAACTCATAATAATATAATGTATAATAATATCACAGAATAGAGTCTATTCAATAAATAAATAATTATGCTATAACTAATATTAATAATGATAAATAATGATATTTTCAATTTTGTTATTGTCAATCATAGATTAAGTCTAGCATGAGGTCTATGTTGTCATTTTGTCAATAGATAATAATAAAGTACGTGACAAATAAGAATTTATTTAATTTATTTGTTATGATAAAGTATAAACATAGGTTAATGAACAAGTTTAATTACATTAAAATTAAAATTAAAAATCACATAAAAACATATTAAAGTAATTGGTTTTGAAATAAAACAAGTTTTGTGTATTTACTTACGTAGATCTAATTGTTATGGTATCATTTTTATTTTTTAATTTGTGATACATTCGTATATCTAAATATTTGAAGATAATTAAATTCGTCAATTGGTTCCTGTGAGTATCTAAAATGGATATGTTTTCGCTGCAATCGTTTTTATTAAAATATATGTTTAATTGATGCAAATTAGTACATCATTTTTAGTTGTAATTCACTATATTGTAGCGTCCCAGCATACAGGAGGATAAACGACTGGTGTTGAGGTAGATGGGTTGAGTGTAATAAGTATAACAACTTAATTTGTGATTAATTATTAGATATTTATTTGATTACTATGTAAATAAAACACTTTTACTGCACAAAATGATTTAATTGAAAATATTCTAAGTCCGAATAATTAAATTGGACTGGTGTCTGGCGTGAAGGTGCTTGCTCTGACTCTGGTGGCTCACGTCTGAATTGGGTCTAATCAGGGCTCTCCTATATAGTCCAGATAGTCCTACTCTCTGTGTTTCCTCTCCAATCGATAAGATAAGTATGTGTCCATGGCCGAGTCGTGCAAAAGCGGACGTGCGTATCACTAGGATACCGTAGCATCCCACGCTCGTGCGGCCGTTTGGTCACATCCTACTATTCGTGACACACGCCTAATATCAATAAACCCGATGCCCTAATTAGGTATCTAAATGATTTCCTGCCAACATGATAATTTCGTACAATGAGCTTCTCTTATTTTAATATTCTACTCGTACCGGCTATCGAGATTTGATACAATGTGATTGGTGGTGAAATCATATGCCCCAGGGACACTCACGTACACCTACATGTATATGCGGTTTTATGTGTTTTAGCGGGACGTCAGTACATAGCAATATTATAACTTAAGAGTTACTTTAATTATTTGATTTCTCTATTCAAGACAAGATACGAATATATAGTAATATAATGAATTATTATTATTTAATATTTATGGTGATAAACAGATAAATTTTATTATAAAATTAATTTTTTTAGTTGCTTTCATCGTTACAAATCCAGAAATGTAAACACAAACATTTTCAATGTAGGAATTCAAGTGTTGTACATTCTCGAAATACCTAATCATGGTGGAGCAAAGGCTTTTCAGTTTGCCAGTTAAAATTTAAATTTAATTCTTCTTCATTTTCATTACATATTTTTTTATTACTCTCAGCTTCTATGTAAGTGTTATCTAGGATCGAACAGTGCCATACGCTGAACCCATTATACTATTGTGCACCAATAATCGCTTGTACGATGCCTGAAATTGGCGACATGTTTGGTTGTCGTTATATCCTCCTTTACTACGTATTGCACTAAAAAAAGTTTCTAAATGATCCTGACTTATCCTTGTATGTTATGAAAAATGTCATATGATTTTTATAAATTTTTATAACTTTTTTCTTTATCTGCTCAAAAGCTTCTGATGTAAAGCCTGGCTTCCCATCTACAACCATATACCAGCGCCTTAATGTACGAGGATGGGGAAGAACATTAGAAAATATTTTCCTTACATACAGATAAGCTCGAGGGGAATAATATTGTAGAGTGACTGCAAATTCTTTTATTTCCTTACTGAATGGTTGTTTTTTTCCTGCTAAAGATTTCTTTATAATAGATTGAAATACATCTGAGCCCATAGCCTAATATATATAAAAAAAAAAATTTTAATTCGATAAATGTTGTTAAACATCAAACTTTAAATGCTTATCAAAAAATGGGCCCATGCATTTTTATTATTTTTCAACTGCTATTAAAATTTAAAACAGTATATCACAGGAGTATTAAATTTTAAAGCTTTTTGACCCAACAAATAATATTTGATAGACATTTATAAAAAAAAAAAAAAATAGAACTAAGAACTAATAAACTTATAACTAAACTTATAAATTACAACATCAACTTGAATAATTTTCTTAAATTTAAAATCAAATTAAAAACAAAACAAATTTCTTAATTGTTATTATTAAATATAAAATATATATTTATTAATAAAGAGTAAACTTACTACTTGGTAATTATTATAACAAATTTAACTAAAACTTTATTCAGAGTTGGGCAAGTCACTCAGTTTATTGTAACTGGATACAAGTTACAGTTATGTAACTAAGTTACATTTAAAGTTAAATGTTGCATTAACTTGTGTAATTATAATTATAATAAAATAATTTAATGTATTGAGTATACAGTGTACCTATATAATAAATCAAAGTAAAAATAATAATAGATACACATAATTATATTATATTATAACAGTTGTTGGCTCGCTTTCAGCCTTCTAAAATAATAATAGAAAAATGTCTTTAAGGCCTAGTTGATAGGCAGAACAAGGTGCGGCTATCCTTGCAGGAATTATATTATATTATTGACAACACTTGCGTTGATAACAATTGTTCTTTATTTCGTTATAATATACAAGTAAATTATTAACAAGCAATATAATAAGGCAATTGCTGAACACCAGCATAAAATAAATAATAATTAGAGGTTTAATAACAGTATAATTTTTAAACGAAGTTAAATTATAGTAAATAATAATAACAATAGGCCCGTCGGCTGTAAATAATATAATATACAAGTAAATTATTAACAAGCAATATATTAAGGCAATTGCTGAACACCAGCATAAAATAAATAATAATTAGAGGTTTAATAACAGTATAATTTTTAAACGAAGTTAAATTATAGTAAATAATAATAACAATAGGCCCGTCGGCTGTAAATAATATCACTCACTGGTAGTATGTCTACAGTAGCAGATTTTATCCCACACGGCCGTGCCGGGGACGTAAACAATAAATATAAGTCCCAATTGGAAATTAACAACAGGCGCGGTACCACGCCAGTACTGATTTATACCGGCGCACTACTGGCAGTCAGTACTGGCGCCTGTACTGGCATTTGTCAGGGATGATAACGCTTTTCTGTACTGTAATTACAGTACTTAACCAGTACTGATATTACAGTACTTGCTCAATACAGGAATTACAGTACTTACCCAGTACTGATATTATAGTAATTGCTCAATATTGGCATTAGAGTATTTACCCAGTACTGATATTACAGTACTTACTTAGTAGGTACCTAGGTACTGGAAATCAGTGAAGAAAAAGTACTACCAAATATTACTGACAGCCAATACTAGTGTCTGTAGACCAGAGACCTGTATAGTGTATAGTACACCTATATCTAGAATTATCGTATCATTATGTTATATTCAGCTAGGACCATTCCTTACTAAGTAATTATTTAATTTAATACTGAATAGAACTATCAATTATAAATGACTTTAAATACTATCTTATTATATCTTATTATATATAGAGCAGAATATTATTTGTATTATATTATGTATACAAAAAATGTTCATACTAGTATTTAATTAGTTATAAATATTGAAATCATAGATGAGTAGATTTGATCAGCACAGTGGTACCTCTGCAAGATGTTAATCCACTACTCCACTTATCTAAATTTTAATTACTTATAACAATCAAAATTATTCATAATTATTTACTCGTACAATATAACTTGAATATGAATAAATAGTTTTATCTGATTTAACTTTATTATAATACCTCTTAAATATTTGTATGTTGTTGTCCTAGAGAAATTTAGTTTTTTAATTCCGTTGGTTTCTCTTCCAAAAGCACTGTATTGCAATTGAATCTACTTAGATATTATTAATGGAATAACTCTTAGACTTTGACTTAGTTTTGTTGTACTGTTTACATGAAGCACCATAAAGCATTTCTAAAATATAATTATACAATAGGTAAATAATAAAACAAAAAAACTTAGAATGTAACAGTACAGATTAAAATATTTCTCACCATTTTCTTCATCAACTCTATATCAACTTTTAATTGTTTATCAAAATAAAGAAAATCTTCTAATGTGGTTTTTGGTAAATCAATCATTATATCCTCTTTCATAATAGTTTCTATGTCTGTGGTACTTTTTGTAGTGGCTATTAATGATCGTGTTATTTTTGCTTCTTCTTGTACCCTGTACTCAATACTTCTTTTCATATTGTCAAGATCATATTTTGATAATTGGTTATCATTGTCTAAAATGAAAATAATTTTTTTCTTAAATTATGTCATAGTTTGAATTGTTTTGTTTTTAAGTGTTATATTCAGGGTCAGGTGTATATTAACCTAACCATGTGTATGTTAGTACATTTTATTAATCATACCTGCTCGACCACATGTTGGGCAATATTTTCCAACTGGTGTTGCTTTGTCTATAAAATAAAATGAATAAGTTAAATTTTAAAAATAATTATATTCTTTGATTTACCCAGAACTTGAAGTTGTTATTATTTAACAGAAAATTTGAAAATTGTATTATGTTAAAATATTGTATATAGTAAAAGTCTTACATTTCTTATGATTTTGTTTTGAAGATACAATCATATTTTTCTTCTTTCTTTTAGTAATTTCTGATGTTTGAGGTATCCAAACATCATTATCTATTATTGATATAAATTCATTAGTGTTACAAAGAAGTTGCACATATTTATAAAATCTGTACACAGTTAAAAATAATTACCATTTATATCACTTTCTAGTACAACTAGAGTATCATTTTTTGTTCTAGTAAAATCAATCTTTTTTACAGTTTTTTTCTTATTATTTGGTTTTTTTTGCTTGTAAATAAATTGTAGTAGATGAATCAGTTGATGTTGAATTTTCGGACTGCACACTATCATCATCTATTTTAGATGTAATTATTATAATATAACTTCATTACATATGTACAAACTTAAATTAATTACCGTTTATATCACTTTCTTGTACAACTGAGGCATCATTTTTTTTTCTAAAAAAAGCAATGGTTTTTACAGACATTTTCTTATTATTTGGCTTTTTTTGCTTGGAAATTGTCCCAGAAATTGTAATGGATGAATCAGTCGATGTTGAATTTTCAGACTCCATCTTATCATCTAATTTCAACATAATTTTTGAAAATATAAATTAGTTATTTATGTTTATTCATAATTGAAAGGTCAGTTACCTTTATTTTTTTTTTCTACAATATCAGGAAGGAATATCTTTAAGACATTTTTTCAGCTCATTTCCACTTAAATCAACAATATCATCACCTTCTTCAGAACTATATTTCTCCTCGACATTGCTACTATGGATAACTGTGTTTGAGAATGCTCTATTCATTCTTCTAACCCCTTGTTCGTAATTTTCTAAAAATAAAATACCATTTAAGAGATAAAATTGTTGATAATAAAAGTTTTATTGATGTAAGTATATTGTTATTGAAAAATATATGTATATTAATTTATAAAATGTATTACAATTTGCAATACATATTAAGTAGGTACCTATTAAAAAGAGAATAGTAATAAATTGATTGAAAATACATGTACATGTAAAATAAATAGAAAGAATATAAAATATTATAATTTAATACTAACCAGCTTCTTTGATTTCATGTATTTTATATCCTTTCCATGAAGTTTCATGAGCCGATGAAACTTTACTCATTATATCAATCTTATAATAATTTTCTTTTGTTGGGTATTTACAATATAAAGTGTTGTTTTCAAAGTAGGTCCAAGATATTGGTACCAGATCAATGGTTGCTTTCCCCTGTTTGGTTTCTTTATTAAATTGAATTACTACATGAGTTGTACCTTTCTGATAATCCATATTACCTATTATAAATAATATAGTTGTAAAAAAAAAAATATTTAATATCAGACATTATCAGACATTAATTTAAGATTATAAAATAAAAACAAACAATAGAAATTATTTAATATAGTAATTTTAATAGAATATGTAAATGTATAATATATTAGTAAATGAATACTTCTAATTTTTACAAAATATATTTATAAATTATCAAAATAAGTGACTACAAAACTGCGACTGCCATTTTCAAAGAATACACATTTTCTATATACATCTTTTAAAGAAACAATTGATACCTTTCTAGATAATCTTCCCAATTTTATAATTCCAACTTCCGTTGATTTACATGGCGTTACACTTATGACAATTTCACGTATCTACAATTTGGAAACTTTTCAGGAGAAGCAAAAAACTGTTTTACTTTGATTTGAAAATATTTATTTATACTTTTATTATATTTTTATGTTAGTTATTCAGTTTAAAATAGTTTTTGCTCAAATTCCTAATTATAACTATCAATTCGAGTTTTTTAAGGTAGATACGTGATGTTTACAAACAAATATTTAGTTATTGCATGCGTAGTTACGAGTTATTGCGTTTTTAAAATTCATGATGCAATCAAAATAAAAGTACCACCTAACTAAATGAACAAACTGTAATAACTTTGTGGTGTTTTAATACTTAATCAAAAATACTAAAAACAATTAACAATATAATATTTAATTACGTTGTTTTATTTTGACTTTTAAATTACATAATTCGTCTGTTAATAGGACAACTGATGTAACCCTCAAATATGAAATTTTACAAGAGGCACTAAAATAAAGTTATTTTGTAATCCTTATGAGTTATGACCTACATTGTTGAATTTTTTTTTAAAAGACTTAAGCTTGGTATATCTATGTATCAATATTATGCTTACTACACTACATCAAATGTAATTTATTGTATATTACTCCAAAGTTGACTAGCCTGTTGGATACATTACTTGGCGTTTCATAATATTAATCATTGTGGGTTAATGTTTTTTATGGTGATGGTTACTACAATTGACACTACACAAAAAAAAACTCCAAATAATGTAACCCTCAATTAAATTTTTTATTAAATTGTTCCTATACAATATTAATAATTATTAAAAAAAATATACATTACAAATAGTAACTCTGTTGACTCAATAAAAATTATTATTTAACACAATATGCCAATTAAAATTTAAAATAATATAAAAACAGTTTAAAATTAAAAACAATATAAATAACTATTAAAAACAAAATAATAATAGTTACACTTTTGACTCAATACAAATTAAAAATATTAACATAAATAGGTAATTATTAAAAACAAAATAATAATAGTTAACCTTTTAACTCAATACAAATTATTCAATATTTAACACAATATGTTAAATTTAAATTTAAAATAATATAAAAAAATAAACATTTTTCAATACTCAGTAGGATCAGTCTCTAAAATAATAATATTATTGTCTTCTTCATCAGTCTCTCCTAACACATCATCTACATTTTCATTTCTTTTCAATGATTTAAATTCTTTATGATACCTATTTGGTATTACACCACTATTGCAAAGTTTTAACAAATCATTATACTTTGCCACTGATATAGGCAGTTTGCTGTTGAACGCTGGTTGGAGTTCTAGGGTTTTATAATTATTTCCTTTTGATCCCCTTCGTTGTTTTGGTTGTTTAATTGTAACTTGTTTTTTTTCTGAATCTAGATCATAAGAAAACTGCAAGGTAATAGTAGAAGATTTTTTGAAAAATGAAACTATTTTTATTTCATTAACTTTTATTTTTTGACCATCATCGGTATTAGTTAGTTTTGGAAACATAGCTATCTGAAGCTGCTTATAATCCATAAAATCTGTATGGTTTAAGGAAAACACTTCATAAGGTTTTGGTTTGTTTCTGGAGTTAACTATTATTGTTGGCCATTCCGATGGAGCCCAAACAATTTTTTTTTTTTAATTTGACTCTATTGTAGAATGAACAGAGTCAACTGGCATATATGTGTGACCTGGTTGTAAATATGTAATACTTACTTTGTTAATATTATTTGCTTTTTTATTCATAAACCAAAAATTTGCAGCAAAAACTACATTATTTTTATTCTGACCTGGACAGGAGTCACAAAATAATGTCAACGTTTTAACAGTTTTCCTATCTTCAACAATCGTTAAATATTTATCTATAGTGGTACAGATTTCATTTGAACCTCGCATACCATTTTGTTCTCCCCAAATGAAACAATAACCTTTTTGAGTGCCACTTTCATAGAATGTTTCATTAAACATGGTATATTTTCTTGAATAGAACAGTAACATGCTATCTCCATGTGGGGTATTTAATATTTTTTGTAAGTCAAAACTAGTACATAAAAATGAACTATCAGTTTTAGATTTATCTTGAGCTGCAAGGTGTACGGATTTAGATAATTCAGCATTATGAATGTGTTTATCAAACTTGTCTCTTTGAACTTCAGATAAATAGTCTTGCCCTATATTCTTCATACTTTCACATATGTTACATTTGTCTTTTTTTGGTGTGTGAAATCCAATATTAAATTTAGTGGTGAAAACATTTCTGAAAACTGTTTCACTAACTGGGATTTTTTGAGGATTAGATAATTCACACTGTATTTTATACCCTCTATATACAGCAGAAATATTTTTATTTTCTGTAGGTAAATATTTTTTAGAAGTACTAGACCTGCAATAATGAGATGGGACTGCAGGTAGTTCTTTAATAAAATTTTCAATATGTCTTATATCATCATCACTTGTTTTATTGTGTGGTGTTTTTTTACCACGGTTATCTCTTTTAGCTGTCAAAATATCTGTTTTATTTACATTAGTATATGTTAAAAAAGTTTGTGATATATTTAGAGTTTTTAAAAGAAATTGTTGGCAAACTTTTGTTATAATACCTTCAATTGGGAGAAAATATGAATTTGAACAAGATTTTTTAATAATAGTAGAGGCTGAATATCTTCTTTTAATTTTTTCTGTTTTGGTCGCTGATACTAGAAAATCTTTCCTTTGCTGACTATCTAGTTGGTAATAAGAATCAAAAACAGATTGTCTATTTTCTTCACTGATGTAACTGCAAGCATTTTGACATTTTTTTGAGATGCAGGGGTTTGGTAGAACTGATTTTTTCTTAACTAAAGTCCCTTTTCTAGTTGTATAATCTTTTCCTTTAATTCTAAGTTCTGAGTTTATTTTTCTTTTATTACCCTTTAATTTTTTTTTGTAAGCACTTGTACCAATTTGTAAATCATTATAATTTTTGTCATTGCCTATTTCAGTTTCAAAATCAAGATTTTCCTCAATCATTTCTACATCAGCAACTGTATCAATAATATTATAATTATTATCATTATTATTGACTTCATTATTTAAACTATTATCATAATTACTGTTGACATTGCCCATTCCAATTTCATAACTAAAGTCTTCTTCACTAAATTCTACATCTACTGTATCAATAATACTACCATTATTATTGACTTTATGATTTAAACTATTATCATTATTACTGTTAATAACATTGCCCATTCCAGTTTCACAACCAAGGTCTTCCTCAATAATTTCTAGATCTACTGTATCAATATTATTATTTTTATTACTATAATAATATTGATCTGAATTTTTTATTGCATCGGTAGTAGTACTGTATTCAGCAGGTATATTAATTACAAAACATGTATAGGTATAGGTTTTTAATTTTGTATTATTATAATAATTTTATAATTTGTTGTTATGGTTATATTATTTTAATAACATATTGGTAATGTCTTCATTAATAATATAATATAAAAACAAGTCTGACAGAAACGACAAGACTGAATAATAGTATCGAATAAGTGTTTTTTTTTTATTTTGTATTGTTATAATAATTTTATAATTTGTTATAGTTATGTTATTTTAATAAAATTAAATTTATTTTTTATTTATAATTAATATAAAAATAATTTTAAGCATTGAATGTACCTATCAAAGTTCCACTTATTTTGGGGTAACATTGATACCTACTATTTTTATACATTATATCAAATGGTATGATAGTGAAACTATCAATGTTGGCAGAACAATTTTTTTCTGACTTATACTTTTTGAGTTATTCACGATTTACTTAGGTGGGGTAACATTGATATAGGTTATTAAGACATACCTAGTGAATGTAAAGTAATATGGTTGATGTAGTGATGTCAAAGGGTGTTGGTTACTACAGGGTTATCGACCCCTCCCCCATGAGCTGTGTTCCTAATCTACTTAGCCTATGATTCAAGCTCTCTCCTAGTTAAAAATCTTGGATATCCACTGATTGCTATTATTAATATATTATAGTTCTAAAAATAAATACCAATCAATTATCTAGTAAAACAATTGTTTATTAACAAATAAACTATAACTTTTTAAAATTATATAATCATACATCTATACAATTGTTATAATAATACTAAATAAAAAAAAAACTTATTCATTTTAATATCTATCAAGTCTTTTTGTTCCTAACAGACTCATTACCTATTATATTAGATTATTAGATAACAAATCTATTTTATTAAAATAACATAACTATAACAAATTATAAAATTATTATAACAATAAAAATAAAAAAAAAACACTTATTTGATACTATTATTCAGTCTTGTCGTTTCTGTCAGACTTGTTTTTATATTATATTATTAATGAAGACATTACCAATATGTTATTAAAATAATATAACCATAACAACAAATTATAAAATTATTATAATAGTACAAAATTAAAAACCTATACCTATTTAATACATGTTCAGTCTTGTCGTTTCTGTCAGACTAAATATCATACTGTATTATTCTATTAGGCTTCTCTCACATCTACAGAATGTGGAAATTTGTATTTAATACTATCTCCAATACCTTCTATCATTGGAAACTTCAAAACTGCTTGAATGTTGTTTATAGAAACATCAAACACATCACATTTTACTAGTTTAAATGTTTGCTTGGATGTATCTATGGATTTTAATCCTGTTACTTTAATAATGTTGTCGGTGATATTGTTTATGACAGCAAGATATATATATATATGTTGATGCACAACGTTTTCCAATTTTGACCTTCACTAAAATAAATGTGCCAATTTTAAGATTTTCTGTTATTGGTTCTTGGTATTCTGGAATTGATTCATCATTAGCTCCATGATCTGATTATGAATCATCAACTGTCAGTAGTTGGTGATTCAACTCTATTTCTTCATCAGATGGGACCAAACCAAGTGTAGCTGATGTTATGCTAGCTCCAGGAGCTACTGTTATTTTCTTCCTTTTTTTTCTGGAATTTTCATCAGAGTTAAAATACCTTTGACTTTTTAGATAATCAGTTACCTTGTCATTTATTAGAACTGAGTTGTCTTGCTGTGGTAACTTTTCCATAACATGTAGTTTATTTAGTGGGAAAATACCTGTAGCCTTAAAAGAAGATTGTAAATCTCTTGTTATCGAACCACCAACATTAAAACTGTCATAGCATTAAGAGTTTTGCGTACTAGTGTTGGAAACGACGATTTAGGGATTGCCTTTAATCTGGTATTTTGATTTTTCCATTCATTTAAGGAATTTCGCCATGCCTGCTTTAGAGGTCTGAAAAACCCAACATCCAGAGGCTGTGTAAGATGGGTAGAATTTTTTGGAAGACAGACAAAATCAATATTATTTTGTTCACATAGATAAATAATTTCTGGTTGAATATGGCTAGAAAGGTTGTCTCCTATTAACACTTTTTTGCCCACTTGACGTTTTGCATGAGGCAAAAAACTTGTTTTGAACCAATCTTTAAAAGTTACTCCGTCAATCCAGCCATGAGCTGTACGATTATAGCGAGACCCTTTTGAACAGCATGGTTCTGAACAACATGGTTGGCCTTTTGGTCCACCTTCTGTCCATGGTTGCCACATTTCACTAGCTTTGAATATAATATATGGTGGCAAAAGTACTCCAGCAGCTGAACCACAAACCATAATGGACGTAGAGGATTTAGAATGGTTCTGAACACGCTCTGGGTACTTTGTTCCTCGTTGAAAAATCATTTTGAGTTTCCCCGGATTATCTTGCAAGTTACTTTCATCATAATTGTATATATTTTGAGCAGGAACATTTTCAATCACTTTTTGTAAATTATCAAAATATTCAGAAATGATTTCTGGAGAAACTTCTGCACCATTACGTGCAATGTTGGTTGCAACACGTTGGCATACCAAATTATTATGTCGGTTTAACATACTGTGTGCCCAATCTCTACCTGGCAAGTTGTTTGGAAACTTTTCAACAACAATGCCTTTAGAATCCAAAAAGGTTTTTGCAATTAACCTGATAAAATATTTAATCATTGAAATCAATATGTACATTGTACCTAATTTAAGTAAATGTACAACACATACCTACACCAGGTTTGCCAAAATTTAAAATAAAAATATAATTAATACCTAGTAACAAAATCAAAAGCCAGTCAAATAAAAACATTTCATTTGTTTATGATGATTCAATATTTATTTAATACTTCATTTAAAAAAAAAATTCTGTGTATAAATTTTTTAATGTATAAAAATTGTCGCTCAATACTAACCTAAGGTCCATTATTGTTAGTGGAAAGCCCAATTGTCCACATTTCATAGCTGCTGTCAAGAAAGTCATTTCATCTGCATCACTGAATACTCCGGGAGCTCCAGGTCGGTTTATGTGTTTACCATTATATTTGTTGTGCAAAGTTCCATATGAAATGTTGTAAACTTTACTTGCAGCAAGTATGGACATCTCACCATTAGCAATCTTAGTTAGTGCTTCGTTTAAAGTTTCATTTGTATAATTTTTGTACAGTCTACTGCCTAATTTCCTTCTTTGAGTGCGAGCCACTATAATAAAATAAAAATTAAATGTATCAAAGTTACCCCAAGTCAAATAAATTCAATTATTTCATTAAATTTAAAGCAAAACATATTTTTCAACAACGTATTTCAATTGTCGTGGTATCACCATTCTTTCGGAATATGTAAAATAATTGTACTCTCAAATGTACTTACTTTGCGCAGATCTTAATTCTTGAAAAGAATAATTTCGTTTTTGAAAGCATGTAAAACAACGAGAGATAACAAACAATTTATGATAAGAATGATTTATCAATAATTCATTCTTGGATCATGACCATTTGCACTATACGACAAAAGAGTAAAAACGACAACTTTTACATATAAACACCTGATATTATCAATGTAAAGATGAAAAATGTAGATTATCAAAGTTACCCCGTATTATCAAAGTTACCCCATTTTACGGTAGTAAAGAAAAAAAACTTAGTCTCGACAGGGAAACCTAAATTACGGATTTGCGTAGACTTTCGAAAACTTAACGAAGTAACGGAAAACGAAGCATATGGTCTTCCTAACTTGCTCGAAATACTCGAATCGTTAGGAACATCTAAATATTTTAGCACTCTCGATCTAGCCTCGGGATACCACCAAATTAAAATAGATCCAGCCGACGTGCATAAAACGGCCTTCTCTACGAAATCAGGGCATTACGAATATTTGCGTATGCCATTTGGCCTAAGTTCAGCACCAGCTACATTTACACGCGCGATGAAATCTGTTCTCATGGGTCTCGAAGAAATGTGTACCGCCTATCTTGATGATATCGTAGTACACGGGTCTAGCTTAGTTGACCATCAGAAAAAACTCGAACACGTTTTTAATCGACTGCGTGTACATAAACTTAAGTTACAGCCTCAAAAGTGTTCTTTCTTACGAAAGGAAGTTATCTATTTGGGACACGTAATTAATGAAAACGGGGTATCACCAGATCCAAACAAACTTAAATGTATTCGAGATTATCCTAGACTTAAAAATGCTAAAGAAATTAAATCATTTTTAGGACTACTAAATTACTATAGACGTTTTGTCGATAACTTTGCAAAAATAGCAAAACCACTAACTCACTTAGTTAAGAAAGACGTACCATTTGTATGGACTGATAATTGCGAACATAGTTTTATGGAACTAAAAAAAGCTTTAATGAGCCCACCATTACTAGTCTATCCAGATTGGGAAGCAGGGAAGTTCAATTTGTGCACCGACGCTTCGCAATATGCGATTGGGGCCGTATTATCTCAAGGTGATGTGCCTAAGGATCAACCCATCGCATACGCGAGTAGGACACTTAATAAAGCGGAAACTAACTATAGTGTTGTTCAAAAGGAATTATTAGCCATCGTATGGGCCGTGAAATATTTCAGACCATATTTATATGGTCGACATTTTAATATAGTAACCGATCATCGACCACTAACCTACTTGTTCGGTATTAAAGACGCGTCCTCGCAATTAATGCGTTGGCGTTTGCAACTAGCCGATTACGATTATACTATAACTTATAGAGCTGGTCCGGAACATTCGAATGCAGACTGTTTATCGCGCATACGAGTAGTACAGACCAGTTCAACAGAATCGAACACGGACTATAACGAGTTTCAAAACGCGGAAAATAAACCGATCTTTAATTCGAAAATTTTAGAAATCGAAGACGACCTCCACAAGGTCGTTAACCAAG
This sequence comes from Diuraphis noxia, assembly GCF_037042655.1. Classification (NCBI taxonomy): domain Eukaryota; kingdom Metazoa; phylum Arthropoda; class Insecta; order Hemiptera; family Aphididae; genus Diuraphis; species Diuraphis noxia. The sequence goes on along the minus strand of NW_028301711.1, from coordinate 88,529,727 downwards.
AGAACATAGTTGTTACACTACCGCGAGATAAAGTAATAACACACCCGACCGTACGCGAAATTATTAAACACATAAACATTAATGAAATAGAGTTCACTAACGAGAACCGGTTTTATAAGCACACAAATGGGTCACACTTCATAATTTTCTATAACATTATACCATACCATTCGGTACCACTTGTTGCCGAAGAGATCTACCAGGCAATTAAAAACATAAAAGATTATTGCATTGATAATAAAATCGAATCCTTTTCTACACTAAAATTAGACGGAACTACGTCATTGACCAGTTATTCTAGAATTCGAACGATGTTCCGATATATATTCAAATCCACAAACATCGTAGTTAAAATTTATACTGGGGGACAGCTTACTGAGGAGGAGAAACAACAAGTTATATACGAAAACCACAACTCACCGTTAGGAGGACATTCGGGTGTATCACGTACCATTAAACGACTCAAGGTTAACCACAATTGGCGTAATATAAAAAAAGACGTAAAATTGTACATTAAAAATTGCGAACTATGCCAAAAGAATAAATCGCATAAAAAGACAAAACAACCAATGCTAATAACCAGTACGGTCACTAAACCCTTCGAACGAATTTGCCTTGACATCGTAGGGCCACTACCACAAACATTAATGGGAAACTCTTACATTTTAACATTGCAAGACGAGCTATCTCGTTACGCCATGGCCATTGCTTTATCATCCACTGACGCATCTACGGTAGCACAAGCATTCGTAGAATGCTATGTCTGCACATTTGGTATTCCTAAATCAATTTTGACAGATTGCGGTACAAACTTTCTTTCTAACATGTTCAAAAACATCTGCAAACTACTTGATATTAAAAAAGTACAAACAACCGCATGGCATCCACAAACGAACGGGTTTTTGGAACGTAGCCACAAAACATTAAAAACTTATCTTAGAAGTTTCGTAGACAAGGACAATAATTGGGACAAACTATTATGCTACGCTACGTTTTGTTATAACACAACTACCCATACTTCTACAAATTTCACACCATATGAGTTAGTTTCGGGACCAAACCTAATATTCCTTCTGCACTTAATAAAGAACCAGAACCACAATATAACTATGACGATTATGTTTTCGATCTCCGACGAGTTATGCAGGAAACACATAAAATCGCTAGGGACAATTTGATGAAAAAGAAGGAACAAAATAAAAATTATTACGATATTACTATAAATGCTATCGATCTCCATGTAGGTGACAAAGTCCTCATTAAAGAGCATAGCAAGAAGAACCCACTCGATTTAAATTGGCAAGGACCATATGAAATAATTTTGGTACACGACAACGAAAATATAACAATACAAAAAGGTCGTCGCGAATATAGAATTCACATAAATAACGTTAAGCGCTATCATGAAAATGATAACGATCGCCAATAAAAGAATTACCACTATTTCGTTATATCTTAAGTATATATATATACAAGTAATATATTTATTCAATTTTTTTTTCTTTTTTTTTTTTCCTTTATTTCTAGTATGAAACAGCAAACTTTCATGAGAGAACTTAGCACAATAATAGGGAGACAACAACCACATAACATTATTGACTTATTTTCCGACGCAATACCAAATTGCTTACTAATTCACATTGACACAGCCAATAAAAATTTACTCCAACCATATTCCACAGCGGAAATCGCAACTATTACGCGTGCTATCAACCACTTTTCGCATGACATGACAAACGCACAAAGACCATTACGCAAGCCCTTGTGTCTCTATTTAAAAGAATTCATTGACACTACCGAAGAACCAGCGGACATACTAGACTATATGAGATTAACTTTCTTATAAAAACACATGCATAACACAGTTTATCCTTCTTAATTTTGTATTTTCTTTCTTTCTCTCATATATATATATATATTTTACTAATCATATATCTACAATTTTAGCAATCGACACAAGTACGTTATAGTGGATTTTGAATTCACTAACCTGGGACGGGATAACATCATACTTATTTCGGGAGCTTTTTTGGGCCAGCACCCAGTTAACTGCCTTACCAAATTGGAAGGTCGTGCGTTGGTACTAAACCAGGATCGGCCTGTGTCGAACGACGAATGGAAAAGAATGGTTCAACACCTAGTTAATATATTTAAAAATAAACCAAACACCTTATTACCCGTGCTAGCGCAGATCTACGACTCCGACCATACTACCCGACCAAATCTAACAACTATACAAATTCAGAACTTACTACAATATTACGAAACCATAATATTATGGGAGGGGAGTACGGATGTTAAAATCCTACAGCAACTTGGAGTAATTAAACCAACCTTCACGCTAAGGGGTTGGGACGAAAATATGAACGGGGAATTTTATTTACAATTAATTAAGTGCAATACTAAGCAAATCATCACATCCATGCTGCTAGGATCTTTCAACAAACAAGGGCGAGCCCTCAAACTGCAGGAAGCGCACCAACTCGTTTGTAAATGTAGACATGGCTCGCGCGAACCACACAACCCACTAACTGATGTCCTTTGGACACGTTGTCTTTTTACAAAACTATACAGCAAAGCCCCAAACATTATAGATAGGGCACGACAGGACGAATAAATAAGAATAAAATAAATATGTATAAAAAAAAAAAAAAAAAAAAAAAAAATAAGACATATATATATAACTAAAATAAATAATTAAATAAATAAGTAACCAAATAAAAATAAAGTATATATAAAAACATATGCGTATTATTAGATTTAAGTGTTAAAACACACAATATTGGGAAAAAGGGAATCATTTAATTTTATCATTTTTTTTTTTTATATATAAGATTTAGGTATAATGATAATTTTATTTTAAGTATGACTAATGAACTGAAAAACATTTCCAGACTTATACTACTAACAATACCATTTACGTCAGGAACATTACGATTCACCGATGAACATTTAAACCAACATTCCGGTATCTACTACGAAAATCGGGGACCGTTGAAACTTATAACGTCTCAATGGGACCTTACGGCGTACATTAGTCTAGCCAAATATAACGAACAATTTGATTACATAGATACTATGATAGAAAAAACAAAAGCATTATGTATTGAACACATACACCCAGTAAACAATAATTTTGACTGTACTAATTTACTTATTGTAGCTAACGATATAATTCAAAACTTACAACAGCAAAAACAACAAGTATTAAACTCTATAGGACACGTAATTGTTAAACGTAATGCTCTTCTTAAATTTGCAACAAAAACAGCTAGGTTAATCTATGGAATATGCAACTTAGAATGCATAAGAAAATTTAACTTTAACATAGGACTGGCTCAAAACTCTTCACAATCTAAATTAATTAAAGAACAAATTAAAGTAGTACAATTGAACCATGGTATAGGAACACACAGATATTTTAATTTGTCATTAGATACAAATGATCTAACAAATATTACAAAGGAACAACAAATCAAAAATTATTTAACCAAACATTTTATACAGGTTAATTTATTAATTACTAAACATATATTAGAAACCAATACTTTATTAGAAATTATACACCAAGCAAAAATAGGAATTATACACCCAAGTTTAATAACACCACAGAAGTTACTAGAACACGTTAAAGATATTAAAGTATCACTACCAGGGGGAACAGATTTACCCACTGACTTAGAAATAACTAACATTTATGAACTAGTGAAACTCTCAGATATTGCTATTTATTATGCTAACGACAACCTAGTTTTTATAATTTCTTTACCTTTAATATACCAAAATGATTTTGTTTTATATAATTTAATACCTGTACCAGTATGTATTGACAATGATTGTGTTTATATAAAACCTATTAATAAGTATCTAGCTATAAGTAAAACTAAAGAACATTATGCAACTTATGATGAATCTTACTATACTCATTGTAAACACGCTAGAGATTTCCTATTATGTCCTGAAGGCAATCCTTTACATCCTCGCAACACACGACCCACATGTGAAGTACTACTATTACAAGATCCTTCCGAAGTTCCACCCAGTTGTGAAATAATGCATGTCCAAATCGGTACGACTATTTTTCATAAAAAAAGGTTCAAAAATGAATGGATATACGTAACCAACCATGATGTACTATTCATTACCTGTGATGAAGACAAAGAATCAACCAGCCACACACTCAAAGGAGTAGGAATCATTCACTTAAACGAAACTTGCAAAGGCTACGCGACTAGAGACATATTATTACCAGGAAAAGTCGACTATAAATCTGAATACGCAGATTTTAATCCAAGGGCAAGAATAGACCTAAATCAAGTTTCAACACAAATAGAGACTAACAACTTAATGGAAGACTATCACGTAAAAACAAATAACATGGACGACTTACACGTAGTTTCGAACTCAAAGAAAAATTTGGACACTCGAAACAAAATCAACGGAAAAATCGAAGAGATTCAAGGCATACAACAGTTGTATATCTATGTATTATACATAACTATAGGCTGTATTGTCATAGTTATGATATTAATGATGATGCACAGCATTAAACAGAAAATAACAGAAAAATTCAAAAGTAGACGTCAAAAACACGTTCATGAAGAAAATGAAGAACTTAACCAACCAGGAACGGGTCATCAAAGTGAAGATATAATTGGATTTCCACTTACACCACGGAATAGCCCGGAGGTCCACTATACAAAATTAAATCCATATGGATTTAATTGAGGAAGTCAGGGACTTCCATCTTCGAGGGGAGGAATGTAGTAAACCGACGGAGTCGCTCTACTATTTTTTTTAATTACATTAACATATTATAATTACAATTCACACTACAATTATACTACTGTCTTCCTGGACCTCGAGAATGACAGTTTTATCGATACCAGATTCAACCGCGTATCGATTACAAATAAGTACGAAAACAGAGCAATAAATTAGATTAGAATATTGCCGAATGTATGGGCGTTGGCTCGCCGAATTACTGGGAATCCAAACACTCGCAATAACAACCACTTTGCGGTTCCTTTGATCCACTCCCTACAATCTCTACCGTGTAAAAATTCTGCATAAATACAGGATTAGGTCCATTGCAGAATTAGAATTAGTTTGTGTCTCACTCAATGTAGAACTTAGTATAGTCGTTGGGCTTGTCCTCAACATCGCCGCTATACATAAGTTCATTCCAATTTTTACTACTAATTTCTCGGGCAGATACTTTACGTTCTGTCCTCAAATTTATATAATTTTATATTTTACTTTAATAAAAATACTTAATATTTTCAACGTTGTGTAACTTGTAACTCTATCACCGTCTCCTTTGAAAAACCTGATTGTCAATCCAACGTCGCTGAACTCAAATAATAGGCGTTAGTGAGGGATCACTACACTAGGTATACTATGTATAGCATCTTCGATTCCATTATTCGGTAATAGATTCATGATTTTAATTGCTCTATTGAATTTTTTGTTATTATTCATTATTAAAAATTGAAAAACTAGACTTAGAAGTAAGAACTAAGAAGTGAAATGTGAATACTGAATTTAATATTTATGAAATAAAGATAAGTGATTATAATGGGCACATGGCCATGATCGACGTGATCAATTATTAATATCTATTCTTTATGGCCGTTATATACACCACATAATACCAACTTCACCGTATTAAATTATAATGTTATCACATAATCAGTTATATCACTTGATTAGTAAATACAACAACCGTGTTATAATAATAAAATACTAAATTGATAAAATCAAAATAAATTCAATAAATTAGTTTAAGTGGGATACACTAATTGGCTAATTCAACTGTAGATTCGGTATAAGTTTTGTATAGGGTTACGTTGTAGCTTACACTAGTTGGCCTACAAACATTTAATTGAATACACAATTTAGGGTAACCCTCGTGGCTTACGTTATTTGACATTTGATTGTTGATGTGGCTTACATCAAAAAAAATAATTTATAAGTGAATTTTAGGTTAGAAAAATGCTTGTGAGGGTTACAATATTTGGCCAAAATGTGTATTTATATCTATATAATTCAATTCAATCAAAACATCGATTTCGTAAAAAGTGGGGGTTACATCAATTGTCCTATTAACAGACGAATTATATAAAACATAACGTACGAACGACGAACACTGTAAGCTAACCTTTTACAAAATAAAATAATGATATACAAAAATATGATAACACTAGTTCAGTGTTACCACATCTCTCTTCCTTTAACAAAATATTAAAAAAAAAACAAAACTATTTAAGCAAGATAATATTTTAAAATATATCACATATCACAATATTTTAGTTACTTAACATTAATACAATTTGCAATAACAACACATTATAATTTAATATTTTGTACTTAATACTAATATAAGCATCCATCCTGTCACTTATAATCCTTAAGATAACCAGGTGTCTTTTTTATTCTTTCTGACCTTTTAACTGACACATTTGTTTTTTCCAAATCATTTTCATTCACAATATTTTTTTCTACATCATTTAATATTATCCTGTGTTTTAAAAACCTCCTATTTCTTAATAGCGTTCCCCCATTAACGACCTTTACTTTGAAATTCCTATCATTTGTTCCTTTCTCTACAATTAACCCTTTACTCCAGAATTTGTTTTCATTTCTTATTTGTATCCATACAGTATCGCCTACCTCAAAATGTTCACCTTTTCTTGCTGTTCTGTCATACATTGTTTTTTGTTTCTTTGATCTCTTAATTAATTCTTCTTTTATTTGATTAGTACCTTTGACTTTAAAATTGCTCATACTGGGAATTAATGATTTAACTTTTCTCTTAAATAATATCTCAGCTGGAGCTGGAATAAGTTCACTAATTGGAGTGTTTCTGTATTCCATCAAACATTTATTCCAATCAAGACCATCTTCTAAAGCTTTACTTAACATTTTTTTTACCGTTTGTATGGCTCTCTCAACCATTCCATTAGATTGTGCATATACTGGAGAAGAATTTACCAATTCCATGTCAAACTCCTTAGCAAACTGTTTAAACTGCTCTGATGTAAGTTGTCTGCCACCGTCCGATTATAAAACACTTGGAATTCCAAATCTGGCAAATATAGGGACCAATTCTGATATGACATGATTAGAATCAATTTTCTTTAATAATGCTATCTCCACATATTTTGAAAAATAATCTATTACTAAAAGAAAATTCATATTATTAATATGAAATATATCTATACCTACTATCTGCCAACTATCATCTGGAGTTTCACTTGGTCTCATAAACTCTTTACACTTTGAGTCTTGATATTTTGCACATAATTCACAACTTTTCACTTTTAACTCAATATCTTTATTTATGTTTGGCCAATACACTGCTCCTCTAGCTCTCAATTTGCATTTTTGTATACCTAGGTGATTGTAATGTATTTTATTTAAACCCTCTTTTTGCAAGAATAATGGTACCACTATCTTATTGTCTTTTAACAATAGCCCGTTGCTAATTATCAATGAGTTACGCACATTCCAATAAACTTTTAAATTGTCTGGAACTTTACTATAACATGGCCAACCTGTTACCACCCATTCTTTTATGACCCCTAAGTCTTTATCCTTCTCTGTCTCTTTTACATATTCATCCAGTTTTGCTGTTGACATAGGAAAATGTTCTAAAGTGCCTTGCATTTCAATTTCTGCTACTTTTAAAACATCATTTTTTTCATCCAAATCCTCAATAAATGCTTTTGAAAGTGTGTCTGCTATATACATAAGGGAACCCTTTTTAAATTTTATACTAAATTCATACATTTGAAGTCTAATTCTCATTCTCTGCAATCTTAAAGGTGTATCTATCAATGGCTTCTTGAATATATACTCTAACGGTTTATGATCACTTTCTATAATTATTTTCCTACCATAAATAAACTGATGGAACCGCTCACAACCCCAAACTTTGCATACGTCTCTTTTTCGATTTGAGCCCACCTTGACTGTACTTCTGTTTAATGCCTTAGATGCATAAGCAACCGGAAAGTTATCTTGAAGCAGAACCGCACCTACTCCATACTGTGAAGCATCAACAGATAATATTATTTCTTTATTTGCATTGTAATATTGCAAAACCGGAACCTTACATAAATCTTCTTTTAATCTATTCCACATATTTTCCTCGTTTATGCTCCACTGAAAACTAGAATTTTGTTTTAGAAAATCTCTTAGTGGTTTTGTTTTGTCTGATGCATGGGGTATAAATTTTGATATATAATTATACATTCCTAAGAATCTTTCAATATCTTTCTTACATCTTGGTTGTGCCATTTCTTTAATTGCTTTTACCTTATCAGGGTCTGGCCTAACACCAGTGCTTGAAAATTCATGACCAATAAAAATTAATTTACTAACCGCCCATTCACACTTATCTTTATTTAATTTAACATTATTTTTTTCCAATCTATGTAGAACATTCATTAATCTAGACTTGTGCTCTTCTTCGTTTTTTCCAAAAACTAATACAGGGTGAGGCGAAACAGACAGTGCAGTTTTGAAAGGCTATTAAGAAAAAACTACGCAACTTACAGAAATTATATTTATTTAATTTTTTTCATTACATTATGCCGTTTTATGTATCAAGTTTTAAAAATGACATCAGAAAGATGATGGCCGCCAGCAGCGATACATTGGTGAAGGCGATTTCTGAAATTTTCTACTGCATTTTGACACATTTCGACCGGTATAGCGCCAATTTCCTCCCTAATTCGGTCTTTGAGTTCTTCCAAGGTGTGAGGACGATGTTTAAAAACCTTTTCCTTCAGGTAGCCCCACAAGAAAAAATCACAAATGCTCAAGTCTGGTGAGCGCGCAGGCCATCTCAAATCACCCCTCAGAGAGACGAGATGTGTAGGGAACATCTGTCGCAGCTTCGTCATTGAAACTCGAGCAGTATGCGCTGTAGTCCCGTCCTGTTGGAACCAGATGTCCCCCATATTTGTTTCTTCCATTAACTCTTCCAATTGAGGTTCAAAAAAATTGTCCAACATGGAAACGTAACGTTCAGCGTTGACAGTTACGGTTTGTCCATTCTCCTCAAAAAAATAAGGCCCAATCACACCAAATTTTGAAATCGCACACCACACGGTCACTTTTGGAGAGTGAAGAGGTCTCTCATGAATTTGCCGTGGATTATTTTCTGCCCAATAGCGAAAATTTTGCTTATTCAACGCCCCACTGAGATGAAAGTGAGCCTCGTCACTACTGAAAAATGTTGACCTCGCATGGATCCGGTTCAACATTTCTTGTGAGCAATTCATGCGATTTTCATAGTCGAGTGGACTCAACTCTTGGACAATCATAATTTTGTAGGGGTGGAAGAATAAATCTTGGTGCAAAATCCTCCTTACTGACCGATTAGAAATGCCCAATGCAATGGAATGTTTCCGGGCAGAACGCGTAGGCGACTGCACAATAGCTTCACTCACTCTTATCAAATTTTCGGATGTTCTTGCCGTTTTGGGTCTTCCTGAACCTCTAAGTCTTAGTGTAGATCCAGTTTCTTCAAATGTACGCACCCAATTCGCGATAACATTACGGTGAGGGACGGGATCATGACGCGCAAGGTTAAACTGCAGCCGGAACGCTCGCTGAGTTGCGACGAACGATCGGCTATTTTCAAAAAACGTGCGGACGGCAAAGCCACGATGTTCACCAGACCAAACCATGGTAATGACTAAAAACGGCATGGACTGCCCGACGAAATGAAACCACCATAATCGTAATATCCCCACCACACGTGAAGTACCAACCTAACAAAACTGCACTGTTTGATTTGCCCCACCCTGTATATCATCCATATATACCTGCACTCCTTCAAGACCTTCTAATAACTGAGAAAAATGTAAAATATCTCTGGTGCTACATTCAGTCCAAAAGGAAGTTTGCAAAAACAATATCTTCCAAACGAAGTATTAAAAGTTGTTAGTTTAGAGCTTTCCTCACTCAATGAAATTTGATAAAACCCTTTTTTCGCATCTAGTCTACTAAAAATACATGCTTCTGACATTTTACCCATAATTTCTTCTACTGTGGCCATAGGAAAATATTCTCTTTTTAAACTTTTGTTTAAATCCTGTGGATCTAAGCAAATTCTCAACTCATTATTAGGTTTTTTAATTACTACCATAGAGTTAACCCACTCTGTAGGGACATTAACTTTTTTAACTATGCCCATATTTTCTAATTTATTTAATTCATTTTTTAATTGATCTGATAAGGAGATAGCAAATTTTCTTGGTGCATGCGTTACTGGTTTAGCATCACTTTTTAGTTCTAAATTATAGTTTTGTTTGAAATTACCAACCCCATGAAAAATATCTTTAAACTTTTTATAAATCTCAGATTCTAAATTAAATTTATCAGGATTTAATTGACAGATGTCTACTCTATTAATTAGCTTAAGTTCCACACATGTATTTAATCCTAATATTGGTACACAATTTTCATTATTTACAACAAAAAACTCTAAATACTGTTCCTCATTCGACTTAATTTTACATAATAAATTCATTTTACCTAAAGCATTAATATCAGTACCTGAATAATTTACAAGTTTTTCTCTGCATCTGTTCACTGTGATAGGCGTTAATCCCACCTCATTCAACACAGATAATGGAATTACGTTGGCTTCTGCTCCTGTATCTAGTTTGAACTGGATTATTCTTCCTTCAAACTGCAGCTCTTCATACCACTGAACCGCTGTATTGGATGAATTGCGCTTTTCACATTTGTTGACATTACAAAATACTGCTCCTAGACATAGGTCTCCTGAGCTATCAGATGCAGAAACGATATTGTTTTTAACTGATATTTCTTTAATAGTGCTCTTTTTTTTCGATTTCTTCCAATCACTTTTATTACTGTTATTTGTACCAATAGTAGACTTACATTTTATAGCAAAATGGTTAGGTTTATGACATTTCATACATTCCTGTTGATAAGCTGGACATTTATTGACATCATGTGTTCTACCACACCTTGAACAGTTTTCTATTTGTTTAACTGTCACCTTTTTTGCATTTGATTGACCTTGTTTAAATTGTTGCTTGCTTAATTTCATTATTGATTTTTCTTCTACAACCGTGTTATTTATAAGTTGTTTTTGATCTTGAGCTGCTTGATATTTTTTAGTTAAATCAATTACTCTTTCTAATGTCAAGTCAGCCTCAGACAGAAATTTTTCTTGTAATTTTTTATCAACAATGCCAGCCACTACTCGATCTCTAATAAGACGGTCCTTCATTGTTCCAAAATTACAGTTCTCGCTTAATTTTCTTAACGCAGAAAGATATTCTTCGAAAGTTTCACCTACTTTCTGTTCACGAATGTTAAATTTATATGCTTCGACACATTCATTAATTTTTTGCTTATAAAACACATCAAAGAGTTCAATTGCTTTGTCAAGTTCTGTTACCTCTCCTTCTGTCTCGAATGTATCAAACACATCTCTAGCATCCTCCCCTATTATATGTAAGAAGATGGCTAGTTGTTCGTCCTTTTTCTTTTTTGATATACCAGCAGCTACTTTGTATATATTAAAATTCTTTTTCCATTTCGGCCATTCTACATGTGCTTCATGGATATTCAGTTCCTTTGGTGGCCTTAAGTTATCCATCCTTATCTCATTGATCTGCACTATTTAATTATTAATAATAACACATACCGACTGCGCCATGTGGTGTTTTAATACTTAATCAAAAATACTAAAAACAATTAACAATATAATATTTAATTACGTTGTTTTATTTTGACTTTTAAATTACATATATAAAACATAACGTACGAACGACGAACACTGTAAGCTAACCTTTTACAAAATAAAATAATGATATACAAAAATATGATAACACTAGTTCAGTGTTACCACAAACTTTAAAATCAATTACCAATAAGGAGTATTCAAAATAAATAAAAACTTGTAAAACTGTTAGGTATACTGTACCAAATTAATTTACAAAATGTAATTACATACCTAAATAATTGCCACATTAAATTATAATATTATAGAATTTTAAAGTAGTTTAATTACTAAAACATATTAAACAGTATTAGTTAACATAAAATAAATTGTTAATCAGTCTTGATTTCATTCTTAATTATATTGAGAACTTAAAATACTTCTAATAAAATGTAAAATTATAATAACATAAACAGTATAATGTGTAACATAAAATAAATTGTGTATCAGACTTGATATAATTCTAAATAATTATTAACAACTTAAAATACTACTCATAAAATGTGAAATTATAAAAACACTAACAGTGTAACATAAAATAAATTGTTTATCAGTCTTGATTTCATTCTAAATAATATTGAGAACTTAAAATATTACTAACAAAATGTAAAATTATAATAACATAAACAGTATAATGTGTAACATAAAATAAATTGTGTATCAGACTTGATATAATTCTAAATAATTATTAACAACTTAAAATACTACTCATAAAATGTGAAATTATAAAAACACTAACAGTGTAACATAAAATAAATTGTTTATCAGTCTTGATTCCATTCTAAATAATATTGAGAACTTAAATATTACTAACAAAATATAAAATTATAAAAAAACACTAACAGTGATTGATAAACTCAACAATTTAAATATTTCCTTTTCGAGGTTTCAAACTATTGCAATGAGGCGAGCATCATAAAAGGGGTGGATATCAACTGGCAGAACCTTTTTAATATTTTGTAAATCTTGCCACTTTGACAAAGTAATTGGTAATGGACCTTTATACAAATTTTTAAAGCTTGACATAAATTCTTCTGAATTATTGTCATTTGAATTTATTTTTTTTCTGGTAACATTTTGAGGAATCTTGCTATATGGTTCATCAAATATCAGCTTAAAATAAATGCTGTATGATGATGGCTCATACATTAATACTCGTAGATCTTTGACTTCAGGATCTCCTTTATTATAGCCTGGTCTTATTGAATGATATTCTTTTAATAATTTAAAATCTAAAAAATAATCATGAGTATAGCTTCCAGTTCTTTAGGATGTTTTCGAGCTTCAATAGTTGTGCTTACATAGTCATATGGAAGAAAAATATTTTTATTTTTTAACTTATGTTCAATTAAGCTGTGAATACTGTCACACTCCAATTGAGTGTGACCTTTAATAAGAAATTTTTGTTCAATTGTTATATTTTTGAATTTAGAAAATTTTAGTAAGGCGTTTGACATAATTGAATTCCTGTTCTGGTATCCACAGCCATCTGAGTATATTATTATGGGTAATGGTTCTACACATTTTTTTTCCAAGTGCTTAATAAGTATTGATTCAAAAATAGAAGCTTCCAAATCTCCCTCAGATTCTTGCCACCAATAGTTAGAGCAGTCACCAGTAGCCAAATTGTAAATTGTATAGTAATGAACTTTAAGTTTCATAGCATAGTATAAAGCACTGGCTTGTATGGAAGGACAGAGTTTCACTGCTTGCATATCTACTGTAAAACAATAACACTTATTATCGATGGCTTGTTGCTTGTTTATTTCTTTTTCTTCCCTTGCCCTGATTTTAAGAGCTACATGTTCTGCATAGTCATCTTTAGATACCTGTCCTGTTTCATAAGCGCATCAAAAATCACATTGGTCATTTTTTGGGATAAAAATTGAAAAATTGTTTTCTTTCGTGTAATTCGAAAAATAACATTTACTAAAAGCTAATATTTGATTTTCAGCACAATGTTGTTTATAAATTTCAAATACTTAATTTAAGCTATTAAAAGGTCCTTCTAAGTACAATTTTTTGGTTCTTTTACGGCAATAGTGTGAAGGCATTTTTGCTAGTGAGTTAAACCAACTTTTTAAATCATTTAATCGGTTAGCAAACAATGTTCTCTTGGTGGGTCGCTGTAAATTGCGTCCCGTTTCAAATTTTTTATGTAAATTGCGGCCCGGGTATATTTTATACATACGTAAATTGCGGCCCCGGTACCTATATTATATACATACGTAAATTGCGGCCCCGGTATATTTTAATATATTTGCCTACTTAAATATTTGTCATTGTTATGTAAATTAAATTAAGGGTTACGAAATCAATATTTTCCTTCCCATTTTTCAGACTTAGGACTGGCAATATAATTGTATTCATATTGGTATGGTTAAAAATATTGGTTTTGCTGTTTTGTTTATAATTAAAAAATATATTAGGTAGTAAAAATGTGTATAGTGAAAAAAATAGTATTATAAAAATTCGAATTAATATACTGGTAAAAACTTATAAGATTTATAAATTTATAATTTGTTCCGAAAGTTGTAGATGGTTATGAATTTATGATCTTTAAAGCTATCTATACATATACTATTATTATTAAATTTTAAAAAACACTTACAAGTTTTGACTGTACAACACCAACGTTGAATATCATTGTTCAGAAGTTTTTGAAAACGAAATTTGAAACCATCAACTATTTTCAACGTTTTATTTTTTTCACTTTTCATAACTTCCATTGTTATTAAATTTAAAAAAAATACAAATACTAATTTACCAAATACTGTAAATGCTGTAGACTAATGTAAAAACTCGTGCAAAATATTTCGATCAAATGCACACGGCACACTGGCGGCTAGTAATATATTATATAAGTGAGCATCAAGTGATATCCTTATCGATCAATATTAAAGATAAAATAACCAGCCAATCGGAAATCGGAATATCCCTGGCCGCAATTTACGTACATTTCAAATATACCCGGGCCGCAATTTACGTATGTATAAAATATACTCGGGCCGCAATTTACACAGTATATAACTATGACCTTTTTTGCGGGACGCAATTTACCAACTCCGCTCTTGGTAATACTTTGGGGTGACTGTTTTTTAGATCCAATAGTATTATTATTTAATGCAATAATAGAATTATTGGTTAGTAGACCATGTTCTGATTGTTGAACCCAATTTCGAACCATAAATTCTTTTAACCCAAGTGTTCCTAAAAACATTTTTTTGCATACATACTTAGGCGCAGAATCTTTATATTTGAGTTGGTACTGAAAAGTATTTGATCGCTTCTACTGTCTGTTTTACTACCAGTTGTGTTTCTTTTTGGTTAAATTTTACTAACTAAGCTCAAAACATATATTTTTTTCTCTTTCCATGAAGTGTTCCAAAATTTAAAAAAAATTTCTTTCCTGTGACTTTCATTAAATTGGCTACAAAAGCGATTTACTGCTTTTAAGCAAAAGCTAGAAGTACACATATCTCCTAAACTCCTTGGTTCTCTTACAACATTATGTTCAACTACTTTTCCCTTCCTATGAAACCCAACATATTCTTGTCCAGTCATTCTTTTATGTTTATTATTTTTTCGTTTCCACTTGTCATCCTGTGATGTTCTGTTTCGTTTTATACCTACTACCCCAGAAAACATTATAACATTTAAATATTATTTGTCAAATATTTGCTATTATTTTTAAAAATTGTACATCATTTCTATAAAACTTTATTTACATTTGCAAATATCAACCAAATTATTTGAACCAGATCATATTATTTGATAAAAATTTGAACACAAACTTTGGTCAAATATCAGTCAAAAATTGTACAATATTTTAAAATTAATTGCCCAGAAAACGTTCAAACATTTAAATATTATTTGTCAAATATTGGCTAATTTTTTTTTAATAATTGTACAATTATGTTTTCAATTAAACACAAACTTTTTCCAAATATTTGTCAACAATTGTACCCTATTTTCAAAATCATTGTTCATGATCTGTATTTATATGTATATACTTGGAGCAGTGGCGCAACTAGGGCTAAAATGTTGGGGGGGCTGTAGCCCCACCTAACATTATATGAAAAGTAACCCGTGGGGGCGATGCCCCCACACCCCCTAAAAATTCATTAAAAAATATAACACAAGTACACAACAAAATCTATTTATTTATTCAAAGTTTCATTTTTCTTTTATTTTTATCAATAAATATTTGTAATATTTGTTCAATTGGAATCTCGATGTCTTTTTCTATATGCAGGATTGATAGATTACTGAACCGATCTTGGTTCATTGTGGACCGTAAATATGTGTTTATCCTCCTCATAGCTGAAAAAGAGCGTTCTGATGTGGCGGATGAAATCGGCAAAGTAATGGCTACTTGTATCATTAAATATAAATTTGGAAACACTTTTTTATTCAAATTTTCTTTTATAAAATTGAAGTCCTTTAAATTATCACCAATAACATTTTTGAACACCAGCATTTCGCTCTTTAAATTATTTTCGTTAATGTTTAATATATCCTGAAAATACATTTTATTTTTATTATGAAATGTTTTACATTGTAAACATTGTAAATAATAAATACTAAAAGGTTTGTATAAATTTAACCTACCTTATAATGTTCAACCAGGAATGAGCTTCCTTCATAATCAAATTGCATTAGTCTATCAGCAGAAGTAGCAAGGCATAAACTTTCTTCAGAAAATCGTATTTTCATGCTGCAAATAATTGAGTCCATGATGACATAGAAGGCGTTTAATTTCCAATATTCTTTTTTATCCGAATCATAATCGCTTAAATAATTGTTGGACTGTTCTGCGGCAGTTGAAAAAGTTACATCATAGTCACTTAAGTAAGTAGGTTCTTTTCTGAGTCTTTTTAATCCTGTTAATATCATTAAACTGTATTTTATACATTTAAACTGATGTATAATATTATAGTGTAAGTTGTTACCTTGTAATGGGATATTAATTGAAATATTATGTTCAAAACAAAATTTTTTGATATCATCCCAAAGTTGAGAAAAATGTTCAGCACTTCGATTATTTTCGAGCGTTGAAATTATTCCTTTTATTAAATTTCCTGATCGGCCCAGAGTTGTTCCTTTTAACTGAAGCTGAGTACTCAATATATGTATGGACTGAAGAACTTCATGTAATATAAATAAATATAATATAAATTTAAAATTACTTATTGTTGCAATAGGTACAAAACATTAAAAAAAAAAGAACAATGTAACTCATAATTAAATAATTTAAATAACGTACCAATTGCTTGTGCCACATCTTTTGACTTTTGTTCAAGTATTTCATCATCCAATGTCATTAATATAGATTTATAGTTTTGTATAAGTGCATTGCAGCTTTTAAATCTACAAACCCATCTAGTATCACTTAGTTGTTCTAGTTTAGTGTTTTTCAACCCAAGTTTGTTTTGCATATTTGTCAATTTGTGGTCTTTAGCTGGCTTAGAAAAGTGGACATATAAAGCTTCTAGACCATTAAATACATTCCTAGCATCCTAAAATATTCAAAAATTAAAATAGTATCAATATTGTTTATTGCAATTATTACTTTTAAATGCTTGCACATATCCACAACGACTAAGTTAACCTTATGAGCCATGCAATGGACATAAACAGCTTGAGATGCTGAAGGATGGGATTGTCTTAATTTGGTTTGAACACCTCCCACTGATCCAGACATAACTGCCGCTCCATCATAGGATTGTCCAATAATAGGGACATTACTCAAATTTGAAGAATTTATGAAATGAAGCAAAACAGCAACTAAGGAATCAGCATTTTGGTTTTCTGAGACATCATAAAACTCAATAAATCTTTCATAAACTTCTAAGTTTTTTGAATATCTAATACAAAGTGCTAGTTGCTCTTGTTTATGACACCTGTAATAAGAACAAAATATTATAATACAAATTCTAAAAAAAAATATTATAATACTTATAATCAAAATAATTTGTGTTGTTTTAAATAGCTTAGTATAGTTAAGATACTAATCTAATTAAATATATGAGAATAAAATATGTTAAAAATTAAAATATTGATAATATATTTTAATTATATTAATAAATAATTTATTTATTACCGAGCTTCATCACATTGTATGCTGAACATTCCTGATTCTCGAATTTCATTAATGATAATATCTTTTAAATATGTTGCGCAAATAGTTATCAACTCATTTTGTATGGCCCAACTAGAGTAGTTTTTTTTTTCTGTATTATAAATTTTAGCAAAGTCAGGATTATATTTAGCAAAAAGTGAACACATTTCTTTGAAGTTTCCTAAAAATGATATCAAATTAATATTATATCAAAATTAAATTAACAAGTTAATTATCCGTATTTCAATAAAAACTAAACAAACTATTATTACCTTTATTTAATGAATTTTCATCTTCTCGATGTGCTCGTAGGGCAATTCCTTGACGACCATGGTATAACACTATATCACTAAGACATTTTATATATTCATGATTTCTCAATGTTTGTTCTTTGCTAGCTGCTGACAACTGTGAAATCACTGAAATTGTTCCTAGTTTTTTAGATTTTATGTAACACTCCCATTTAACTAATGCTGTCAAGTGGTGTTCACATTGAGCATGTTTTTGCAACTTGGTTTTTTTATGTTTTGCATCTCTTGAACCAGCCAACTAAAATGTAAAAAATTAAAAAAAACAATAATTACTTAAAATAAAATTGATAGTAATACATATTATGTAAATAAGTACACAATAGGTAATACTTGCCTTTTTCCAGTTATTAAAACCCACAGTCTTAAATGTGTCTTCAATATGACCAGAATCTACTCCAAATAAACGGCAAGCATAGCAAAACAAAGCATTTAACTTGATACTATATTCTAACCAGTTAAATTCATTAAAGTAAGCCGATGAAAAGGATCTGTTTTGAGTACCGAATTTGGTTTTAGGATAAGCCTGAATTCAGTAAACATATGCGCTAAATTATAAGCTGATAAAATAAATTATAGATAGAAGCAGTAGAAGCATATAAAGCTTTATATACTTTAATTAATTATAATAGGTGTAAATACATACTTTTAGTATTGGTTGGACAGGGCCCGTTTCCAAAGTCCCAAGATCGCATTCTGAGTTTGGATTCAATTGATTTAAATTATGAGAATTAACAGTAACAGTGACTGATGACACAACGGGAGCAATATAATCTGGTAGACTACTGCTACTTGCACACAGAGAATCGACGTTATGTATTTGTTCTGGTTGTTCATCGTGAGGTTCGTCGTTTTTCTTAGAATCTTTTTTAATCGAAAAGTTAAAAATCGAAAAACACTTTTTATTTGTATTTTTGTTATGGTTATCCATTGTTATAACTATTAATTAGGTTTGACAGCACTGAGCACACTATTGCGATCAAATTAATAATACGAAATTCAAAAGCACGTGGATAGCAAAATTCAAAAACACGTTAGTAAATATGGTCATATGGAAATATAAATAGGGAATGAAATATTGAAATGGTAATGGTAAACAAGGCGACCCGCGATCGTATCCCGTCTACGTTCCGGTAAACGTTTACGTTATCTTGGGTCTAACATCATGTTGGTGCGTGGAAACGTTTTCATGTTTTTCGGTGGCTCAGCATAGATAATATATTATCTATGAGGCTCAGTCGCTCAGACTATGCATGTATTACAATTTTTGTAAAATTACGTATGTACAATAATCATACCAATGGGCAATGTGGCAATGTTGAATGTACCGATATAAATCGTTTTTTAAAAAACAAATACTTTATAAAGGCATATAATAGCTAATGATATTTACGATTTACCAAATTAATCATAGGCATATAAAATAATATTATGAACTTAAAATAAAAATAAAATAATTACATTTTTTCCAGTTTTTCCAAAAAAAAAGAATTTTAGTAAAATATTAAAAAGCTCGTTAATATTTTAGGAAATAACTAAATATTTTTTGGGGGGGCTATTACAAGTTTTGGGGGGGCTAAGCCCCCCCCCCCTAGTTGCGCTTATGCTTCTCGGAAAAAGTCTCTGTTACTAATAAAGGATGTGAATCGACTAGAATAACCAATTACACCAGGAGACTCAAATTCTGCCTTGTGCCAGATTTCACCACCACGTACGACCACCTACTCCTACGGATACGAGCATATATAAGGGAGACCACGACAAGAGCTCGTCAGACGGTTTTTAAAATGTGAGCCAGACGGGTTTTTCTAAAATTTGAGCCAAACGGTTCTTAAATTTGAATCAGACGGTTGGGACACTTAAGATACTTAGAGGCAGGTCGTAAAATCACTTATTGTCATTTGAAACAATATTTCAGAGTAAGGTCGTAACACCGCTCACCAACACCTTTATAGCATATAAACTGTATTTTTGTTTTAACACATTGTTAAAATATCAGTTGAAAAATAAAAGAAATACGAGTATACTTTATATATATATACTTTTTTTTTAATAAAAACAGTATTTGAACTCTTTAAATGAAAAGTGAACTATCATCAAATAGTTTGATAGTGTCCATCACTATGGTATATTGGTTTTGATGTTTTCGTAAGAAATAGCTAATAATAATAAGATTTAACTTAAATAATATTAACAATTAATTAATACAATAATATATGATTTTATTTTAAATAAACTGTAAGAGAAAAGGTCAGGATTGATAAATAAATACTCATACGCGTAGGTTTAATAGAAATTACTTCACGTATATATTGTAAATTCTAAATAAACAAACAAAATAATAAAATTAAACAAAATGAAACAAGTTAGGGTACTGGGTAGTCAGTAAGCGGCAGTCGTCGGTGGCATCCGTCGCACACCATGGTTCCCGTAAAACAGAACGAGGGTATGGCCGAGCAGAGTCTAGCCGTCCGGAGCGACAGGCCCGCCAGCGGAGGAGCTAACAATCGTCCTTCCTGACCGCTGGACCGTCCAAAAGAAAAATTAAAAAAAAATTAAACACATAAGATGAATTTAATAACTACTAAAAATAAGTATGAATATAAAAAGAAGTTTGAGTGGTTATGCGTAATCATCGATATACCTTGGTGTTCGACGAGTTCTGGCGCTACACCTTCGCCCCGGGTCGTCATGGATTGCTCGGCCCTTCCTTCTCCGTTGTTGACTTCCTAAATTACGTCATCCCCGTCTTCATCGTCGTCATCACTGGTGTCGTCGTAGTCATCCTTCAGGACCTTCCATGATTTTAATTGCGAGACATGCGCTGTCATCGCGTAAGTCTCGTGCCCATCCATGGCGACTTCAGCGACGCTGTAGGTGTCGCTTTGCAGCACTTCTACCACTTGCAGTGGTTTCACGCGATATTTTGGTTGTAGTTTTGTTGATAAATGCGGAACTGGCTGTTTCAACATCACCACGACTTCAACCACTTCGTATTTAATACCTTCGTGTCTTTTTCGGTCATGAGCAGTTTTCATTTTAACCTGAGCGTCGATAATGCTTTTGCGCGCCTCGGCTTGAACGTCGTGAGGGTCGCGCCAGTCGGTTCCGGTGAGACTAAGGGTAAGCAGGATACCCTTGAAGAAGCGAGGTAGATAACCATATTGTAAAGTTTCATACGTCGTTTTCGTCGTGGATTTATTTGGTGCAGTGTTCAGCATGTTCTCCATTTGCCGCAATTGTTTATCCCAGCTAGTATGGTCTCTTTCGGTGACACTTAACAGTGTGACTATTGTACGGTTAGCTCTTTCTACTTGACCATGGGCCTGCGGGTATCGTTTGGAGTTCAGAATGTGTCGAATACCTCGTTCGTCACAAAACGTTTCGAATGCGTTGGAGGTAAAGCAGGTCCCGCAGTCGGAAACAATCCGTTCGGGAATACCTCGTTCTGTCAAAATCGGTCTAAGATGCGCAAGACAGCTGCAGTGTTGGTCGTCTTACACGAGAACAGTTGCGTGTATTTCGTCAGATTATCGACCAAGACGAGTAGGTATTTGTTTTTCGCTGCTGTAGTCTCATATGGGCCGAGGTGATCAATATGGATCACCTGAAACGGCCGTCTACCTGGTTGTATTGGGTGTAAATAACCGGGTTTGATCCTGCTGGTTTCTTGTTTACGAGACAGTCTACACACATAGCAATGTGTCTCATTCCGGAGAACCAATAGTCAGCGAGTATGCGTGCGACGGTGCGATCGACGGAGAAATGTCCGGCGTAGTCGTGCGCCGCGATCACGATTCCCTTCCGCATAGCCATAGGTATAACTAACAACAGGCGGTATTGATAGATTTTGTAGAGTACACCCTCGACCACTTGGTATCCGTTTACATTGACGGCCACTCCGTCAGTTCGTTCAAGAGTCCCGCTATTCCTTCCTATCACATTACGTATGTTTTCGTCCGTAGCTTGCATTAATCGTACTGCCTCGAATTTAGTCATCGCTATGAATACGTCGACTCGGTCTGACAGTTCTGCTTCTACTGACCTGGCTGTGTTTTCTTCTTCGTACGGCGCTCGACTAAGCGCGTCTACATGCGACATGCGTGCTCCCGGCCGATACTTGATCTTCAAGTCAAATTCCTGGAATATCTCGTACCAACGGGCGATTTGAGGTTTGGTGGTCTTATGTATATTCAGAAACACAAGAGCTTGGCAGTCAGTCACAACTGTAAATCGCATACCTATCAGGTATTGACGTAGCCTATTCAAGGTCCAGATAATCGCGAAAAGCTCTAGTCGACTGAAGTACTTCGTCTCAGCCGGCGTGGTTCGTTTGCTTAAAGCGTAGACCATTTTTAATTGAGTTGACGTCTGACCTTGCAGCAGTATTCCGGAGAGTGCCTTTGAGCTCGCGTCAGTGTGTACTTCGGTAATTTTGGCATCGGGATTGTACATAGCAACGATCGGTTCTGAGCACAACGCGTGTTTTAGTTTTTCGAAAGCTGATTGCTGCTCTTCCTGCCACTTGTATGGTTCATTCTTCGCAGTAAATTCCGTGAGTGGCTCCGCTAGTTCAGCGTATTTCACTATGAATCGTTGGAAATATCCGGCGAGCCCTAGGAATCTCCGGATTTCATATGCGTCGCGAGGTCGCGGAAAATTAACGAGCTCGTCGACTTTACGTTCCGGACGTATTTCGCTTTCCGCGATCCGGAAGCCCAAGTAGTCCAGAGTGCTCATTCCGAATGAACACTTGGAAGGTTTCAACGTAAGGTTTGCTCCTAGGAGTGCTCTCAACACTGACTAATACATCCAGCATGTCGTCCACGGACTTAGATGGTATAATTATATCGTCAAGGTAGGTGCATACCTTGCCAACTTCGGTCAAGTCCTTGAAAACGATAGACATTAACCTCTGAAAGGTTGCTGGAGCGCACTTAAGGCCAAAAGGCATTCGTTCAAACCTGGCCGTCATTTCTTCCGTCACGAAAGCTGTTTTTTCTTTAGCGTCTTCCGACAAGGGAATTTGGAGGAATCCGTTGGATAAATCTAAGGTTATGAATATGCGTCCATCTGCGAGTTTACTTAATTGTGAGTCGACGTCAGGCATGGGAAACGGCTGTGTAACCGTTTGTTGATTCAGCCGGTGATAGTCGACGCAGAGCCTCTTCTCACCGTCTGTTTTGTTGACTAACAACACCGGACTGGCGTAGGTGGAGGTGGAGTCAGCAACAATTCCAGCCCGCTTCCATTCTTCGAGTATTTTTGATATTGCGCGCCGATCGGTCAGTGACGTTCTGTAAGGTTTCATTCTCACGGGCGTGCTATTGTCGATTTCCGTAATATCCATCGTTAGAACGTTCGTACAACCCAGCTCTCCAATCGACTTCGCGAATGCGCCCCGATATTTGTTGATAAGGGTCAACAACGTCTTACGGAAAGTTATGGACTCAACTTTCTCTGGTCCAATTTTAATGTCGTCGTCTGTGATCGGTTCAACTTTTGTTGAGTTCGCGTCGCATTCGGCCATTAACACCTGCGGGTAGTCGCCGTGCGTGCCATCTGTCAACTCATTAGTAATGAGTCATTACCGTTGAGGTGACAGTTCGTTTCGAAAATCATTTCGCATCCTTGTTTGTAATAATTGACGTGCAGGAGCTCCAGCCAGGTGCGCCCTACCATAACATCCACTGGGATGAGATTGTAGTCAACTATTTTTACGTCGTGGCAATCGGCCACTACACCGTCAATTGTTACCTTTGCGACAGCCCTGCCTATGGCGTTCACTCTTGGTTGATCAACGTTGCCCACGGTATATAGCGGACAAACTTGCGGCTCGACGATGAGTCGGCACTTCGCCGTGGCTGATCGTCGTACCAATACGGCGGAGCATCCCGTATCGATCAGACCTGTGAGCGACTACTCGTTTAACATGACGTTCTTCAAAAACGGGTTTGGTTTCTGGGCATTGTGCGCTGCGTCAACTTGGAATACTTGACCGGTTTCATCATTTCCAGATCGCCCCACAGTGTTCCAGAAATTTGATTTAGGTGGACAAAATTAGAATTTTCATAATCATTAATTGAACATAAAAATGAATTTAATTTGTTGATAGTCAGTGACTGATTATATAATATAGGTTTTTAAATTGATATGATATCGCATACAGTTATAATAGTGAACTGATTGTACTAATAGTCTGAAATTAGATATTCAATTACCAGCTAAATTGTTTGAGCGTATAGTTTTTATACCGTTAGTGTCGTTCGTTGAATGAAGTTAGTCCGTTCATTTTTCTTCAACATTATGGATACACTAGTGGAAATGATGTATATATTTATTTTTATTAAGTTTTGCATGGAAAATTTAAGTATAGAAATATTTAAAAATGTAAGATACATGTTTATTTTTTTAATTATTAAGGATACTAAAAAAATAGTAGTGGATAGTAGAGGTTTGAACTTGGTGTTTTCTATTAGCTTAACTTGTCCTCTAAACGATATTATATTATTTGGTTGCGGCAAGTTGCTGCACAATACATAGTACCTATTATATTTAAAAAAAATATATAATTAAATAATTAAAATTGGTCAAAAATTATATTTCACCATAAAACCAAATGAAAAAAAAAAAAAAAACTTGAATTCGAACATAATAATATATTTATTGTATTATTAGAATAAATAATATACTAACTACTAAGCAGTTTATTTTTTTTAATTCTAACAAAAAACAAAATGTTGAAATAAAAAAAATAATATTACATATCGTCGGAGTTCGAAAATTTGGTTTAAGGACTTAATGATTGCACAAGGTAAAAACTGAATTTTAAAATGATCTATGTATCCGAAAAGTAAAACAATTTTATAAATAAACAATTTTGTCCTGCTAAAAACCTTTTCTGGAACACTGACCTACGGATGACGCTGGACACTTAATGCGTCGATGTTGGTCCGAACCGCATACCGTACATTTCATTGGTCATTGCGGGCGCGGGCAATCACGTGATATATGCCCACGACCCCGGCAGTTATAACAGCTGACTTCCGAGGTACGAGATGTTTCGATACCTTTGTTCCAGGACGATACTTGATCTCATAGTCGTATTCTTGCAAACAATCATGCCAGCGAGCAATTTGAGCGTTTGAACTTCTAAATTGATTTAAGTATGTCAACGCTTGACAGTCTGTATAAATAGTAAATTTAATGCCCAAAAGGAACTGTCGGAAATTGTTCACAGACCATACTAAACTTAACAACTCGAGCTTGCTCGAGTGATTCCTGGGCTCCGAATCGCTAGTTTTACGACTTGCATAGTAAACCACATGTAGGGGTCCACCAGAATCTTGCGACTGCATCAGTATGGCGCCTAGCCCAGACGAACTTGAATCCGTGTGTAGCTCCGTCACAGCTGAACATGACTTGCACATTCTTGTAGCTTCCGGAACGCAACTTCTTGTTCTTCGTTCCAATCGAACGACAACAGCAAATCCCGAAATGAACTGACGAAAAAAACTCGCAAGTCCCAAGAACCGCCTAACCGAATGAACGTCCACCGGAACCGGATAATCGGCAATCGCTTGAGTCTTCACGCGCCTAGAACGTATCTCACCTCCGCCTACTATAAACCCGAAAAACTCTATGCTTTTCGTCCCAAACTGACACTTCATCGGCTTCAGTGTCAATTTTGCGTCCTTCAGTTGACCCAACACCAGCTTGAGTTTCTCCAACAATTCCGGCCATCTATCACCATGTCATCCAGATAATTTCGTACAGTTTTACCTTGAAGCGGCCGAAGTACCCGTTGCATCAACTTGGTGAACTCCGCCACAGCACCAGACAACCCAAAGGGTATCCTTGCCCTGTAGTGTCCGCCGTTATGAACGCTGTCTTCTCCACCACTTCGGCTGTCAACGGGATCTGTAAATATCCATTAGCCAAATCTAGTTGAATGAATAGACGGCCAGCTGCTAAGGACTCTAGTTGCTCCAACATATCTGGCAAAGGATAGTGTTGACGAACCGTCTGCTTATTTAGTCGTCGGTAGTCCACACACAACCGCTTCTTGCCTGGCTGTTTTTACAAGCAGCACCGGACTTGCGTATGGAGAAACCGTCTCTACTACGACGCCGTGGCTTTTCCAATCACTTAAAATCCTTGAGATTTCTTCCCGGTCAGCCTGGGTTGTTTTATAAGGTCTACATACCTAACCATAACCTAACCTGTGGGTCGACTGCCCGGCACTTCATGTATATCTATAGTCATTAGCGGCGTACAACCAAGCTCACCCAAGTTCTTCGCGAAGCATTCGCGATATCCGTTGACTAAGCTCATCAGTCCTTCGCGTTCACCGGGCGTCAGCTCAGGATTAACATAACCAAAATCTGCGACAACCAACGGCTCGACTGCCGGTGATTTGTCCACCTCCACAGTGTGCAGATAGTCAGCATCAGCACCAAGTATACTCACAGTATTGTCGGTTTGACCATCCCAGGGCTCAGCCCGATAAATAGACAGTTGACCTCTGACTTTATGATACGCTATTTCAGGATAATCCAACCAAACACGTCCAACAATGTTATCAGGGATCTGCACGACGTCGCTCACAACCAGCATCTCCACCGTCCCAGGACATACGTCATCCACGGCTACCTCCGCTTGCGTTAGCCTTACAGCTCTAATGGAAGGTACTTTCGTACTACCCAGACCATATAACGGTTTGTCCATAGGCCGGATGGATAGTCCGCAAGCCACCGCGACGCTAGCTTTAATCAACACAGGGTGGCAACCAGTATCCAGCAAGACGTCCACTTCACGCCCGTTGACACGCCCAATCCGCCGATAAGGATGCGAGCCAGCCAACAGCACGCCGTCATGACCCATGGCGCAGCTTTGTCAGGTGACTTGTCCGCGGAAGGCTTCGCACGCGCCCACGCGAGTCCACCTGACTTCGACGTCTTCACTTCGGATTTCTTTGCGAAGAGTTTAGTCACCTTAGGTTTCGAGTTATGCATGTGTATATTACTCATCCTCGACCATTCCAATAGGTCTCCAAACAAGTCTTCTTCCGTCGTATGGTTGCGTCCTAGGGTGTACAGCGCCATGTCCCGTGAGTACAACCCTTTTAGTACATGATCCCTAGTTTCAATGAACTGAAGAGCCAAGTCTCTACACAGACGCACTTTGGGTTGAAAGTAATCCATGACATGTTTATCCTTTTTCTGGGTACGCGCTTTCAACAAATCATACCGGTCAGACGTGTTTAACGAACGTATAAATGTCATACGGAATCGGGTTTGGAAGTACGACCAATCACTGAAGTTCTTACCGACGAACCAATCTCGCGCGGCACCGTTCAGGTTAGCACAAACAAACTGTAGTCTGTACCCGATTGGCCATGCATTCGCCATTGCGATACCGTTTACGTCGTCCAGCCAGTTTTCAGCTTGAGGCGAAGACTCGACCAGTAAATTGATGGATAGTTTTATTCAAATCGAGCACTACCCGGAACTCCGTTCACATCGGACTTGACTGATATACCTGACACTCCAGTCGGTTCACCAGACGAAATATTCGCTCGTTCAGACATCACTCGAACTTGTTCACTAAGTTTAGTTACGAGTGCAAACAATTCGTTGTACGTCTGCGCGTTTATTGACTTCGGTTCGGTCGGGGGATCACCGTCTGCTTTCGACATCACGACCGCAACACTAACACACACTGACTATATTGATCACAATTAACAATAATAACAAACGGCGATTATCAACGGCAGCTTATCACACGACGCGTTTGATAGCAGGATCACGTGATACTGCAACAACAAACCACGGCAACCTAGAGACTAATAAATAATTACATAGTAAATGATATTTTTTTTTTTTTAAACATAAAATAATACAGGTGTATGCTGACATTAATTTCAGATGGTTTATGACAAATTGAAGGGGTTCATTACTCATTTGTAAAATCTCTTCAGAGGTGCACACAAAGCTACCTAAGAAATGTACTAAGACTAAGATGAGACGATTTGGGCAAGAAGATCGGGTGTTTTGCATCTGTATTTAAAGATGAATATTTCAATCGACCACCAACTCGAATGACTTGTCCCTCGTCCAGAAACGGAGCCAAATGTGCGAGGACGGTTGGTGTGACTATTGATTTTGAATTCACCAGTTTGTGATAAAGTTCAGAAAAATAGACCTTTTGAGAACACTTGACCGCCGACAATAAAGCACGTTCGCATTCTCGCCAAGTTACTGGACCACAGTTGACTTGTCGCCGCCGCGACTTGTCAATGAATCTGAAGCAGTAAGCTAATACTCTCTGTAATCATGATATTGATGAAAATCTTCGAATAATTGACTCACCGTTTTGTTCTTCATGCAAATGTAAAACATTTGTTATACACCTAGTCTCAGGTAACTGCTCTATCGGTGGTAACGTCAATTCAGACAAGGTAGACACAGGCCAGTGATCATCAGGTTGAAATAAAAATTCAGGACCCCGGAAATGTACTGAATTTGAAATCAGCTCCGAAGGAAGTAGTCCTCTCGAAGCAGGATCCGCTGGATTATCCGTGGATCTGACGTGTGCCCATTCACAATTTGGAGTTGGAGCCTTAATTTTTGCAATTCTATTAGTGACAAATATTTTAAATTGTTTTTGATCAGCGCAAAGCCAGCTCAAAACGATCGTAGAATCAGTCCATGCACGGATACGGTCAATTCTGGCAAAATTCTGTAAAATTGTATACTGATGTGAAATAAGACGTGCCAGCAGTAAAGCAGCGCATAACTCTAAGCGCAGGATTGTTAACGAAGTGTCAATATTTGAGAGCTTTAATGGAGCAACCTTAGTTTTGCATGCAATAAAATGTACCTTGACAACATTGCTCTGGCCAACTACTCTTAAATAGACGGTTGCCGCGTATCCCTTTTGAGAAGCATCCGCAAAACCTATAAGCTCCACATGTTTCGATAACCGTATATCAATATGCCGAGTTAACATCACCTGAGATAACGTGTTAAATTGAGAAGTAAACGTTTTCCACTTGTCAACCAATTGTGTAGGTGGTGAAGCATCCCAGTGCAACTTTTGAATCCATAATTCCTGTATAATGCACTTTGCCCAAAATATTGTCGGACCGATTGCACCGATAGGGCCATATAAACGTGCTATCGTGGACAGAATGGACCGTTTTGTAGTGTCGCCTTCTTTCACACTGGTATGATATCCAAAAATATCCGACTTCGTGTTCCAATGTAGACCCAAAATCTTGACAGACTGATCATCCTTTGCATCAAAGCATGAATCTTGTGCACGGTCTTCTTCCTGAATATTCACTAATATAGATGGACAGTTGCTGGCCCACTTTTTTAAACTGAAATTGCCCCGACGTAGAAGAGATACCACTTGCTTCTTTAATTGAACAATTTCTTCTACCGTGTCTGCGCCAGCAATAATATCATCGACATAAGTAGATGTAGTCAAAATATTGTTGGCCAATGGGAATAATGACCCGTCATCTTGATTTAACTGATGAAGGCACCTTATTGCCAAAAATGGTGCTGCATTCACGCCGTAGGTTATGGGGCACAATTGAAATTCTCGAACTTCTTCATTCGGTGTGTCCCGCCACAGAATATGTTGGTATACTCGATCTTCTTCGCATATGTTAATCTGCCGGTACATTTTTTCTATGTCAGCGACAAATAAATATTTATGAAAACGACTTCGTAATAATACATCACCGATATCGAGTTGTAATTTGGGACCCGTCACCAAACAATCGTTTAAAGAATAGCCCGTTGAAGTTTTTGCCGATGCGTCAAAAACGACGCGTATCTTCAGTCTGCCGTTATTGCGTTTGGCGACGGCATGATGCGGAATGAAGTACTTTCCGGGAATACTTGCAGGTTGCATATGACCAAGTGAAAGGTACTCGTTCATGAACTGTTTATACGCTGAGTATAATTCGGGATCTTTCATTAAACGGCGCTCAAGGTTATACAAACGATTTAATGCCATTGTTCTAGAAGATCCAAGTTTCACCGATCCTGTATCCGGTAATTTGACTTCTGCTGGGAGATTGATTCGTGTTCTGAAAGAAAGAGCGACAACGAACCTACCTGTCAAATCCCGAGACACAGTTTTTTGAAACCAATCTTCACATAGCTCATCTTCGGTTGTCTTGATAGCCGGAGATCCCGGTTCTTCCACCATCCAAAATTGTTGTAGCATCTCTTCTACAGGTGGCGTTGAGGTAATTGTTAATAATGTTGAGGACGATGGTGTGACATCTTGTAAAGGACCATTAATAAACCACCCGAGATGTGTATGCATAGCCGACGGAAGTCCAGGACAATTGATGATTTCAGCCTTCGAGAATAATAACATCGGGTATACATCACAACCAATCAACATGTCAATAGGACCGGGACAATCAAAATTTGGATCCACCAGATGTAGATGTCCATAACGACGTCTCACAGCGTTAGGTAATGGTTGACTAGGCATTAATCTAGTAATCTGCGAAATGACGATCACGTTGGTAGCATTGAATCGTGGATACTCCGACAACGACGGGATGAAATCGCATTGAGTGACGCCCTTTAACCGAGTGATTAATTGTTGCGAAAGCGCATAAACATCATTGCGGTTCTTGTGGCGTTTCAGTCCTAACTTGGTTGCACAACTTAATGTTATCGCCGACACTTGCTTATTTGTAATTCTTTTTGTTTTTATTTCTACATCAATAATGTTTGCCATTTTCTGAGGAAAAAATAAGAGTTTATTTTATTCAAAAATATATGGTTTAATTTTAAATGAAGTATTTACTTTCACTGAGTTATATATAATTTGAAATTCTTGTTCTATATTTTCTCTAATATTTTTTAAAGAAGTTATTGTATCTTCTGCAAGTTGCACAGCATCCTTGAGGTCAATTCTTTTTAACTGTAATTGTCTACATAGTGGAAGTCCAAATGAAAATAATTTCTATAAAAAATAAAAAATCCAAAAAAAAAAGTAATTTTAGAAAAGTACAAAAACAAAAAAAAATTAAAGTATATTACTTTTATGACAAATAATGAAATTAAAAATTCATTATCAATAGCCTTTTTCAGTATTGAAGCATCTGCGCCTGATGAATCTCTCCATTCTGATATTTCATCTAATGATATCATAACATAAGGCAGTAATTCACAAAAATCATTAACAGCATCATAACGCTGTATCCACCGAGTAGCGCAAAGTCTTTTCAGTTTTTTTATATTTAAATCTGCATTTTCATTGCCAATGACATGAAACATGACGGCAGTTCGTTTAGGCGTGTTCAGAAATGTATACACTTTTTCAATTATCCCTAAACAGTTTCTTATCGGCTTTAAGTCACTTGCTGTTGAGACTGCAAGATTTAGGGAATGTGCAGCACAGTGTACGTAAATAGCTTTTGGATATTTAGTTTGAATATAAGACTTGACTCCTTGAACCTTTCCACTCATGTTACTGGCACCATCATAGCCTTGCCCTATTAAGAAGGCACAGTCTAGGCCGCATTCAACTAAACCTGATAAAAATTAAAAATGCATATTATAATAGTTGTTAACAATTGATATTAAAAACAACAAAAAATGTAAATAATTATTTGATGTTTTTACCATTCAATATTGCTGCGGACAGATCACTACCAGTTAAACTCTCTACAATAATAAATTTCAAAAAGTCTTCATTCAAGTTTCCTTCAGAGTCAATGTATCGGACACATAAAGTCAGCTGTTCGGTTGTAGAGATATCTGTAGTTTCATCAGCAAGTACAGAAAAGCACTGGGCTTCATTAACTTTTGTTACAATTTTTTTAAAAATAATATAATTGCATATGTTTATTAATTGATCTTGAATACCAGGGCTAAGATATTTTATATTTGTATCTGTCCCTTCTAAGACATTTTGTAAAAATGTCTCCCCTTTGGCTCTGAATTGCAAAATAGCACTGAAATTTCCAGCATTTTGAATAGCATTTTCATCAATTAATATATTTCCTTTCTCTCCTCGGTGACCTCTCAAAGCTAACTCTTGTCTACCACACAGGAGGATGCATTGAATAATAGGTACTAAACGTTTTCTATATTTTTTTGCTTGAACTATTCTAAAAATAACAACAATAAAACAACATTATAGTTGAAACCTCATAAGTTTCAATAACTACCAGTATAATAAAAACCTTTCAGAATCAAGCTGCTCAATAATGGATTTCTCTTTTTTTTCTAATACATTTATAAAATGCTCAGCATCTAATGTGGCATTTATATGGTATTCCAACTTACAATGATTTTGAAACACCTGAAAAACATTAAAGTACAATTTTAAATGGTGTTTCAACTTACAAAATTATAAGATTTAACAACCACCTTTTTAGCTTTTTTCCAATTGATATATTCTACTAATACAAGCTGCCCAAGTGGCTGATTTAAGCTGGGCGTCCACTAGGTCAGAGAGGTCGGTGCGGCGCGGAGCGGAATTTACCCGGAGATCCGTCCATATAGTGCGGGGTGGCGCGGCGCGGCGCAGCGCGATAAGATATATATCATATATTTTTAATTTTTCATAGTTTGTTATCATTTGAGAAGTTTTATCAATTTTATTTTGATACATTATTTTATTTTAAAAAATAAGCTAAATTTAATAAATTTAATTAAACAAAAAAGTAAATAATATGGAATCTTCTGATTCTGAAGAAGAAATACTGTTCTTTGCTACGGTGATAGAGGCAGAAGAAGAAGAGCAGAGATCAAAAAAAAAAAAAATGTGGGTCCACGAAATAAATTCTAAACGGCTAATATTTGGTGAACATAATCACCTATTTCAAGATCTCTTAAAGGATTCGAAGAAATTCTTGAAATACTTTAGAATGTCACAAGAAAAATTTTATGAACTTCTAGATATTATCAGACCTGATATTGAAAAGCAAGATACAACTTTTAGATTGGCAATACCTTCAGAGGAAAGACTTGCAACTTGTCTCAGGTAAATATGAAACATAATTAATGTATTACAAATCAGAAATTTTTTTATTTAAATATAAAAATTTTATTTATTTTTCAAGTATATGAATGAGTTAAACATGTATAACTATGTATTAAATAACTAACAAAATAAAACAATTCCTCTTAAGTGAGGATAATAATTATAATAAAAAACAAATTATTAAATATTTTCCAACTTGAAATATTAACAATTAACAATTTTTAGTTTAATAAATTGTGAACAATTTTTGATAATTAATAAATATTAAATAATTTTAAACATATAAGTAAATAATGAATGAAATGTAAATATTGAATGATCAATAAAATAAAACAATTTCTCTTAAGTGAGGATAATAATTATAATAAAAAACAAATTATTAAATATTTTCCAACTTGAAATATTAACAATTAACAATTTTTAGTTTAATAAATGTGAACAATTTTTGATAATTAATAAATATTAAATAATTTTAAACATATAAGTAAATAATGAATGAAATGTAAATATTGAATGATCAATAAAAGTTTTTGTATACATCTTTGTCATGTAAATCATGACTTGGGTTGTTTCCTTGATTTTGAGTTTCAGACATATTATGAGATGTTGTTGGATAAGTAGATGAATAAGAGATAGGAAATGACATTGAATGATAGGTAGGCTCTAGATCTAATATTGATGATCTAATATTTGTTGGCATTGGTGTACTTGTAGAGACTGCTTCCAATTCAGCATTATGAACAAGTTGAGAGATTTGTGATTTTAGTTAAATCTGGATATATGATGGTAGAGATCTTACCGTACTTTCAATACTTTGGAAATATTTACCAAGTTGGTCAATTTTTGGATTAATATTAGATGACTTCTTCATGTCTATGTATTGGCGTAGCTTGTCTGCAGCTGTATCAGTTTTTTTTTTAGTTACCAATAACTTTTTTCCTGAAGTCTCTTTATGATGGGTGTTAAGTTCATCATTTTTTTCAATTTCCTCACATGATTCTTCAGATACAAATGTTGAATCGTTTAATGGAGAAGAAACTGAAATAGGAGATTCAGGAAGAGCAGGAATATTACTAACTTCATTGTCGTTTTCAGTAAACAAATAAGGTTTAATGAACTCCATTTGAGCTTCTAGACGCCAAGGTTTAATTTTTTTTGCACTTTGGCCACTTTTAAGCTTTCTTGCATTCATAGCTTTTCTGTAACTTTCTCTCAATGACTTCCATTTCAATTTACATTCGGATCCTAAAATAAATTGGGTATTACTTACTGTATAGTTAGTGTTTAAATATAAACTCTTTAATTTTAATTATTTATTGTTAATTACCTATATTAACTTTAGATGTATCTATTCAATAGGTTTTTAGCAACTGGAGATACTTTTGGGACGATTGCATTTAGTTACAGACAAGGACATAAGACTGTAAGTCGAATCGTGTATGAAACCTGTGACGCTATTTGGAAAAGGCTCTCGCCTTTGTATTTGTTACCACCTAATAAAGAAAAATGGAAAAAAATTGAACAAGAATTTAGAACAAGGTGGAATTATCCCACTTGTGTCGGCTCTGTTGATGGTAAACATGTTGTAATCAATAAGCCTTACCACAGTGGCTCATTATATTTCAATTATAAGAAATTTTGTAGTATAGTATTAATGGCTGTTGTTGACGCAGAATGCAAATTTACCATGATTGACGTTGGGGGATATGGAAAAAATAGTGATGGTAGCATATTTGCTAATTGTAATTTTGGTAAAAGACTTAAAGAAGGGCAATTAGATTTTCCTGAAGACGCACCATTACCCGGCACAGAAGAGCCTATGCCTCATGTAATTGTAGGGGATGAAGCGTTTCCTCTTCAGAGAAACCTTATGAGACCTTATCCTGGCAACGAGCTAACAAATAATGAAGACAAAAAAATATTCAATTTGAGATTAAGTAGAGCAAGAAACACAAGTGAAGACGCCTTTGGAATTTTAAGTAAAAGATTCCGTGTATATCAGAGAAGACTAGAGGTTAAACCTAAATATGTGAACAAAATTGTTTTAGCTACATGTGTTTTACATAATTTTCTAAAAACGGATTCTATTACTACATTATAAGAAGTAATGGAAGATGAAGTTGCTAGTTCAAGTCCTCAAAATAGTGCTCTTCAAAATTTAATGCATGTTGGAGGTGCATTTGCTGGAAGTAGTTATTCAACAAGGGAGAAGTTCAAAAATTATTTTTCATCACCATATGATCAGTAGAGTGGCAAGTTCGAGCAGTTCAGCAGGGGAGACAATACAATTGAAGGAGCAAGATATTTTCATATACAATGTAATATAATAAAATTTTAACTATTCTACACTTGATATTGTGTTTTATTACCTTGTGTATTAAATAGCGCTCCAATTTCCTCCCAGCTATTATCCCTCATAACATTGTTGTGATAGTTTGCATCCTGCAAGTCATACAAATGTTTGTATTGCTGTACATGTACAATTAGTCTTTCATCTGAAAATTCTTCCATTGTTAGATACCTAAAATCAAAAATAATAATAAAATTTTTTATGGTTAGGTAATAAGTTAGTATAGTATAATATTGCTTATTATTGTTCTTAATTTTTCTATATAATTCAGTATGATACCTATATAAATATATAATTAATATAATTTGATCACCTACTCGACAATTTGTTTTACATATATTATAAGTTTTTAACCTCGAATTAATTTTTTATAGAGAAAATATCTTTGTATTCTCTTGAGAATATGAAAAATATGCCAAATTATTCATTAAGTAGTAATGTATTATTTCATATTTGTATATAAAATATAAGCTTTTTTTTAAATATAGATATTAATTTTAAATTAAAGATTATGCTTCTTAAAAATGATATTCTTTAGGTTTATTTTAACAATAGTGTTAACACCAATACTCTTGAAAAGTTTTAACTGATGTAACAATAGAAAATAAAGTATAAAAAATACCAAAAACTCCTACAATTATTTTAGTAAGCAAGTATTAGAGTAATCAGTGAGGCATACATTTGCATAAAATAGTTTACTATTTTCTACTTTTATAATACTGAATAAATTGCTTAGATTTCTTACTTTCAAAAGACTAGCAATTATTTTATTCCAGTAAAATAATCTACTTCTACTTAAAAATTTGTTTATTTTGATTTTTATCAACCTTTACACATATAATACAATAAATTTTGTGCCCATACACTTAACAATATATTTTGTATTAAATATAAAAATATATTCTTCTTAGGTCCTAAAGTGTTCTTTAACAAAATAATACTGTATAAGGTATACCTAACACCTATATGATGAGAAATTTAAAATTCTACCTACTTAATATAAATTGTGTGTACTTACCGTGATGTTGTGTGATGGATGATATTGAATAGTGAGGAGTAAATATCTTACAATTTATGTTGAACTGTTGAAAACATTTAAAATTTAAATAATATATTTGTATTGAAAATTTAAAACGTGATAAACTGATAACTGAAAACATGATAAGCGTGTGCGCGCACGTGTCACGACAATACTCCGATACTAACCGACATCAAACGAACGTGGACAAATCCGACCGCTTAACCGTCCATTAGGTCGGTGAACCAGCACGGCGCGACGCGCTGCCGACCTCGAAAAGTCGCAGGAGCTCCCGAGAGCGGTGTCGCGCCGCGTCGTTCCGCGCCGACCTTCTTGTGGACGGATCTGTATTAGTTTACAGGCATTTTTTTATTGTGCCGCTGCGCGTCGCGCCGCGCCGCACCGACCTCTCTGACCTAGTGGACGCCCAGCTTTAGAGCTCCACCAGTTTTTGAAAAAATAGCACAAAATTTACAAAAAGCTCCCTTTTTTATTTCAGAATAAACAAGCCAAGAAAATTCGTCAAACCATTTGGACTGAAATCTAAGCCCTCTTTTTTTGTTTTGTTCCAATAAAGGATATTTATACATTTTTGGCGGTTCCCAAACATTCTTAAGCACCTATAAATAAATGTGTGCAATTATAAACATGCAGTTTCATTTTACAATAATTGTCGTTATTAATAAAAATTGAAATATATCTTATGGCTAGTAACTTACTAATAGCTTTTCTTCGTCATTTAAGCTACGATTAATAAATAAAGCAATATCATTAATTTGCGGAAGCGGCTGAATATTAGAATTTACGGTGCAATTAGTTTCAATCTTCAAAATAAAAATAATATTTAGCATATTTTGATGTATATTATAACTTATAGGCAGTAAGCTGTACAAATGTACAATTAGTATAGTTTTATCACTTAAAAAATAAAATAAATATAACATAATAAACTTATATCACAAACATTACTTTTTTCATCCAGATTTTCATTATTAGTAACAGGGCAGGAAGTGACCAGAACTTTATTTGCTTACCAGATTGACTATTTTGACTTGGTGAAGTAGACGCTTTTCTTTTAATAATCCATTTATCCATGATAACAATTTATTATAGATTTAAATATAGGTACGTTATATATTCAAGTATTCAACACTTTGCAACTTAACACAAGAATTTAAGATTAACTAGAAATTTCAGTTTAACACATTTCAAAAATCAAACAGTAAAATTAATTCAGTTTGTTTTGATAAGCGTTTCTCGTCTACGTTAATTGTTGATTATCAGCTCTGAATTCATCTTAAGATAAGATAATATCACTGAACAATAGTAACAATCTAAGACCGTGGTAACAATATTATATTCAACAACTAGATAGCCGCCTCTTTCTTATCATCAAAATCGACAATGCTGGAAATGTTTACAAAATGTATTTTCATTCATAGGTTAGGTTAGTTGTTCAATGTTCATACAACTATCAAAATATCGTTTTAAACATGGTTTAAAAAAAAAAAAAATAAGCTTCCGGGGGGGGGGGGATATGACCCCCATATCCCGCGATTCGCACCACACACGCGAATATTAATATATGATCAAGAACCACGACCAATCAATAAAATGCCCGATGCACCTTTGGGTGATTTGGTCGGATCGCACCCGCGCGCGATATATATATATATATAAATATATAAAACAACAGCAAAACGAAAGCGGTGTCGTCAACCGATTGGTACCCGATGCACCATGACAAGACACACGCTATTATGATAACCTACACCGCCCGCGCAGGTGTAAAATAATTCGTACCTGTGTACACAATGTGCGTTTCGCGTTACGCATACGAACAACAAAATAAAACGGTCACGCACACAGCCACGATATGCCACCGATGGCAACGGGGATAAAAAATGGCGACGACCGGTTGTCGAGTTCGCAAAAAACACTTTCTTGTCGATACTCGTGCGAGATACTGCCCGCGAGAGAGGACGCGGCGACGCACACAGGCGGAACAGCGCAGGTGCACCAGCAACGGGATCAAATTTAATTAATCGCTAATTAACTGGCGCGCTCTGGCGATATCTGGCTCGAACAACTGCATTATTATCTACTAAAAATGTATGTCCTAAAATGCCATCGCCTTCAACCGGAAATTGCTTATTCACTACTTGAAATTCTGTTATAAATTCTTTTTTATCAATTATTAATTTTATTTTTGTTTTTCCTATAGTCGGTACTATTTTGTCATTTATCCCTTTTAAATATATTTTCTGATCTTCGTCTATTACCGTTTTGCCTATTAATTTATTTATTTTAACAATATTTAAATCGCTACCTGTGTCTAATAATAACTTAATTGTTTTTGTACTAAAATTAGGTGATTCTATTGTTACGTGATTATTATATATTATATTATATATTACGGTTGTTACATGTAAACATTGTTTAATTGCGATTCTGCGTCTATTATCTCCTGCACCAACCTGACGCCCTGAGTTGGCACCATTGAGTTTTTTGAAACATTAGAATTATTCCTTTCGTTACGTAATTTAGTATAACAGTTTACAATTTCATGTCCCACTTTATTGCAATAGCTACAATGCAGTTGTCCATTATTATTATTAATTGTACGCGTATTATTATTTGCATTTTGTTGCCTATTATTGGCAAGGGCGCCCGCAGAAATTTTCACCGGGGGGGGGGGGGCAAAGTTTATATTATACATAGCCATAACATATTATTAGGTATAGTATTTTGTAGTTTCATTACAAACTTAGTAAACAAACTGATGACACCATAATATGATTAACTTTAGGTATATTTTAATTAAAATATTATATGAGACATCAAGAGCACTGAAAAAAAAAATCTTATAAATCATTATATTATAAACTAAGTATCTAATTTTATAAAAATATTAAGATTATTGGTCATTAAATAAAAATTGCATGCGCCAAGGCTCCATAGCAAATAATTTTATTGCTTCATCTATAATGTTTGATTTTTGAGCTTGCACAAAAGTTTTGTAAATATTCATTAATGCCAAGCCATTCAAGCGGTTCTCAGTAACAGTACTACGAAACCATGTTTTAAGTCT
Organism: Diuraphis noxia; assembly: GCF_037042655.1. Taxonomy (NCBI): domain Eukaryota; kingdom Metazoa; phylum Arthropoda; class Insecta; order Hemiptera; family Aphididae; genus Diuraphis; species Diuraphis noxia. The sequence continues at coordinate 88,490,042 of NW_028301711.1, read as the reverse complement.
TTTAAGCGAGCTAATTTAAAGCAAATATAAAACATAATAAATAATTGAAGTAGTAAAAATAAAAAATATATTATAAATTGTAATACAAACCTAAAAGACCTTTCAACGCTACATGTAGTAGATGGAACCTAACCAATAATTTATTGGTACCGAACTGTCTATCGTTGTTTTGCCTTGGTAATCTACAATCTCTTGCCAAATGACCATTCTTTCCACAATTATAACACGCATTATTATTATTATTATTATTAGTAGTTGTGATATTCTGATTATTATAACGCTGATTATTATTATTAGCAAAATTTTGTCGTCCATACCCGTTATATTCGCCACGATTAAAACTTCGATTAAAATTATTATAACCATTACTACGTCTGAAATTATTATTATTATTATTGTTATATCCGTTATTCTGACCACCGTAGTTATTGTTACCGCGATTAAAATTTTGACTATTATTATTTTGTTTGAAATTATTTCCTGATGTATTACTATTTCCGTTTAAATTTTGTTTTTCTAAATCTTTTTGTAATTTTTCCATTTGTAAGTTAGCATTATGTTCCATTTCCTCATCTTTTGCGAATTGCATAGCAGTTTCTAACGTTTTTGGATCCCTAGCTTTTAGTGCTAAATTTAGATGTTTTGGTAAACCGTTTACAAAAATTATTAATGCTTGATTTTTAAATTGTTTTTTATATACTTTGCTTTCCTCTTCTGTCATATCTTTCGAACCTTTCTTACATAATTTATAAAATAATTCCTCAACTCGTCCTGCGAAACTGGTTACGTCCTCATTTTCTTTCATACGCGCGAAATTTAATCCTATTGTTAACGTTCTCTCAGATGCTCATGTTCAAATGCTCCCTTTAAAATTGACTTTATATCCTCCCATTTTTCTGTGTCTCTATATTGTGTTGCCTCTAGTTCTAATTTCGAGTTTATTATTTTATTAATAATGGTAAATTACTTTTATTTACCGATTTTACCGCAATATCACACGTATTAATAAATTCTGATACATTCTTTGCTCCTGTACACACCGGAATCAAAAGTATCTCTGTTCGGAACGTCTTCCGTCTTCTTCTCTTCGACTGGTTTGAACCTAGTCCACACGTGAACACCAGGCTTCGACACCTTGATATCATTTTTCTTGGCAGCCGGTTTCACATCTTTGGATTTACCTTCGGAAGAGTGAATGGCATCCATCCTAGCCCATTCTAACAGGTCTCCAAGCAGATCCTCTTCGGTTAAATGCGTACGACCGAGCGCGTACAACGCCATCTCGCGCGAGTACAATCCTTTCAGTACGTGATCTCGGACGTCGAGAACGGCAGTGATAGGTCCCGGCACAACCTTACCTTAGGAAATAGTCCATAACGTGTTCGTCCTTTTTCTGGACTCGTGCCTTAAGGAGGTCATAACGATCGGATGTATTCAGCGAACGAATAAAAGTCGACCTGAATCGCGACTCAAAACTCGGCCAGTCGCTGAACGCCCTGCCGACGAACCAATCACGAGCAGCATCTTGTACATTGGCCCGTACGAATTGTAAACGGTAACCAATGGGCTAACCGTTCGCCGAAGCGATACCGTTCACACTGTCAAGCCAGTTCTCGGCCTCGTGAGACGACTCTCGACCCGTAAACTGACTTATGGTTTTATTCAAATCGGGAACCACCATAAACTAGGCAACTTCCGTTCTCGTGACCGATGTCACGTTCTGCGACGCATTCTGCTCAGCTTGCTGCGCGATTTGGCGAGCGTTCGTTAGCTCGACTTGTTCGCGGAGTTGTTGAACGAGATTAAACAACTCGTTATACGTCGGCGTCGTAATTGGCTGCGTAATCAACTTCGATTTCTATACTCAATATTACTTTTATTATTTATTCGATTCCGTAACACGTCATTTATTATATTTAAAAAAATCGTGTTCCGCGATGTTTTCGTTTTTTATTACGTTTTTATTTTATATCAGTTTTACTATAAACTGCACTCACACTAACGCATTAATTATATCATTACTACTATTAAATATTACGCCACTATGTTATAATTATTTATCTTTTGGTTAATTACTCCAAATAAAATAATTAACTTAATATATCGCAAAACTACTTATAAACTTATTTATTATTATTTTATTAAATCTTAATTAATAATTTTAATTCAAATTTATTTTAACTATTATAACTTATTCTAGACTACTTTAATTTATTTATTATACTATTTTTACTTAATGTGAACGGTATTTATGCTATTATATATATATCTAATATTATATACTATTTAAAATTAATTCGGACCGGTCCTAAATTTACTTTCTTTCACTTCAAAATTTTATTTCTTATTATTCTCAAATATTTTCTCTATATATCAATTTATTATTCATTTACCATTTATCATTTATCATTTATTTATCATTTTTCTATAATTTCCTTTTTTTTTTTTACTATATATTCAATATCTATTCTCAATAAACTGTGCGCGCACACATTATATATATCTTTTTCTACAAAATCTCATAATTATTCTCAATATTTATTCATAAAACTAAGGACTTATTTTCTCGCCTTTTCTAAAATTCCAAATTAATTCTCAATTATCAACATATAAGGTCTTACCTCTTGCCTTTCAAAAAATCACTATTATTTATTTCAATTACTATATGTATATCATGGCTATATGACAGAAGCGCCAAAGGCACAAAAATGACCTATCATTTGCGCCAAAATGTGTAGGACATAAGCGCCAATATAATATTGTATACCTAACATGTGAAATAGGCGCCAAAGGTGCAAAAATTACAAATAATTTGGGCCGAAATTAAAATTTTATGTAAGTAGATATTTAAAAATTGCTCTTTTAAATAATTATATTATGTTAAAAAAAATGTCAATAATAAATTATAATATAAATGCAAATATGTTATAAACTAATAACACAAAACTGCTCATACACTGTCTATGTGACAATCTATTGTAATCAGATATAAAATCTAATTGTCGACATTTGTCGATTAAGATTAAACGTTGGAGTTTTTGAACGATATAATTCTAAATTTAATATCTGTTATTTAACATCTATTAACTGTGGTACACAGGTATCTAGGATTTTGGCGCTTTCGTACGATACGATTTTGGCGCTTTTGTACGATACGACTTTATTTTTTCTTATCTAATTTTGGCGCTTATGTCTTTCACCGTATATCATATATATATTATAAGGTCTAAAGGAGACGCGACTCTATAAAGCTTACAAAAACATTCTCTTAAATACTACACAAAAATTATAACTCACAATACTGTCGTCTTCGTATTTTGGTTCATCTTGACTGAAGCTGATTTTCCTAGCTATCGACTGTTGACCTCTACGTAGATTCTTTTGACCCTCGGAGTTGTTGGAAAGTGATCAGTTCCCCAACGGTGATTCTGTCGAACTGCCTCTGTGAAATTCTTGACTCGAAGTTGTGGAATTTTTAAAAAAATTCGAAAAAATTTATTTTTTTGCGAAAAATTCTGCTTCTCCTCCTCTTGAATTTTTTTGATGTTCTTCTTAAGGTTCCGTACTCGACTGCGTCAGATGTAGTGAACACGTCGCCTACAGGTATCAGTAGTCAAGGATGATATTTGGAAGGTGACTTTTGAGTTAATTTAAACAACGTGGAATTCTTCTTAGTTAAATTATTTGATTATTTATTTTGACAAAAGTACAAAACATATATATTTATTTAAAACATGAAAGCTGAATTTATTTGAATATTTAAGTATTCTGAATAACTAGAATAAATTCGGTTTGACTAGAATATTTTCTAAGTTCAATTTAATTAATTTAAAGAACAGACTGGCGTGAAGGTTCTCTGGCTAGTCTGGTCAAGTCGCGTCTGAATACAGGCCGTTTCGGGGTCCCTTATATAGTGCTACCCTCTACTCCCCATAGTCTACTTGCTCTTGTCGCTGTTCTCACGGATGTGGTATAATCATCTAAACTGACGGAAATGCCACTCGCCCACGTACGAGCTAAATGCGCATCCCATGCAGCTACAGACTTCGATAATTTATATTATTATTATGTAAAAATATATATTATGATATTACATTATAACATTGATTCTTGGAACTTTTGTATTGATGCATAACCCCACATCCTGTGCACACCTATCATTGATCTTTTATGGTCGTCTAACCACATGATTTCGTGTTGCCCTAACGTTAATGATTTCCACGAAATGCTTTCTCTCTTATAATTACAAAGTTAGTCGCACCCTACCCTATCTTGGTTCGGCTGGTACCTAGTTGACCGTGAACTAGACAATGCGGGACGCTAGTCCATAGCAGTAAGTTCCAAAACACTCGTTCACCTAGTCCATACTTGTCAAACTCATGGTTTACAATTTCTTCTTTCCCTTGATAAATTTTGAAAGCTAACATGTATCCTTTTTGATCTGCTAGGCTCCAAATGTTGTAACCTCTCTTGACTGTGTTGTGATCCAGTTGTGGAACACGGTTGACAAGTAGGCAAATCAAATGAACAACTCAAGGTTTTGAATTTAATTATTAATTGTGATTTTTATTTAACTTGGTTAGTATTTAACACTTTTAAACACTCAGAGTAACGATTACAACTTAAGACAATTATTTTAGCATGAGTACCGTCAACTAGTCGTCATACAAAAATAGTGTAAGTGATTGCTTGTAAAGTACCCTTATATATGATACACCAGCCGGATCTTATTGTGTCATACAAGGTCTCTTTTAAAGTATTCATCCTAATACTTCAATAGTTTTAGAAATCAACTTTTCCTTGTAATTATTAATTAGTGATTAAGATACTACCTCACGTACTTGACGTGTAAGACAAATGTACGTGCTCGTTCGCACACGTTGCATGCAGCTATCTCAACACCTCCCCCATAAAACGAGGGCTTATGATAAATAAGACTTCGACTGTAATTTTTTTCGAATAATTTTCAGTAACTCATACTTTACATTATGATTTCATTACTCTGGTGATACAATTATTTCCTTTAAGTTATGTTAGTAACACGAAAATATATATATATATATTTTTTTTTTCAACATACATATATTATTACATATTTTTATCACTATTTAAACAGAAAATAAACATAGTGTTACTATGTTAGTACATTATATAGTAACATCGTAATAGTATCTAATATTTCTGTGCCCGATTGTAATGAATCGAACACTACTAGACAGGGCATTACATGCTCGTGTCCGTCCTCCTCAAACCTCCATTCTATGAATGTTTCTAGAATGTGTGCATTACGCCTATTTGTATGTGATTCATGGGGTATCCAACATTTCTGTTGGCCTCCATGATGTGAACTCTTAAACATGATGGAATTCTGCCCCTCCGATTACTGTTTACTTCATGTGCTGCCTCATACAATACCATTCGTAATTGTTCCATGAAAAGAACAAGATCCCTTACTGTAACCATATTCTCTCTCTTTTTTTTTTTTTTTAAATTTATAATGAAGTTACCTCTATTCTAGGTATTGCCCTATGCCTAAAGTACCTACGCCTATTTAAATAGATTTTGAATAAATTATATATTACTAATATTGCTAACACCGTACTTAATATTATGATTATGGTTGTATGCGTACCGCTTGTTAGTTGTAGAGACGTCTTATCCTTTTCCTCTTGAATAACGGTTTCTAACTCGTCGATTGTTTTAGAAAATTCGCTTTAGCTGCATACAAAGACTGTAGTAAGTGATGTTTATGAACTATTAGGAGGGGATACCACTAGAGTGCATGTTAAATACAAAAACGATGTTCCCCTACAAGGGCCCCCTATAATATTATTGATCGATCACTATTTATCGATAATGAATGACCCGTCGTTCAAGGACCGTTTATCAGTGTACACATGGATTAGCACACCTTTCCTAAAAATGAATAATAAAAAACTGTCTCCGTTATTGAATCGTGTTTTATTATTTGTTATCTTATTCTATTGTTACAAATTGATTGTACATCGACGACAAATCGTTACAGAAAAGTACTGCCCCTGTGCAGTAGATAAATTATGATCATAGAGTAATATAGAGAAGCCGTTCCCTATATCGTTCTGAGTAACAAGCTGATGCAAAAGTGGTTTCTAATTTACAGTGTTGTCGCTTATGAGAAAAAAAATATTGTTAAGTATTTATTACGTTTTGTTTTACATTGTCTAGAATAAAATATGTTATCAATTATAAAATCATTATTCGGAAAAACAATAATATAAAATATAGATAACAAATTTCAAAAATATGTATTATGTATTTTATTGCTTTAATTATTAGGTATATATCGAATTATATATTTTAATTCGCATTTATTTTAAGATATTAAATATAATATACCTATTTTATAAGATATGACTGTTTTAAAGCTAGTATGCGATACATCAATGAAACTTTAAAAATCGAGCATAAAATAGACCTAATACTTTGAAGCCTGCCAGAAATTCTCACACTTTACAAGCAGTCAATGAAAAGAATACAGTCGAAATCAATACGTTTTTCCACAATATAAACCCAAGTCATAAATTGCACATTTTCCGAAACATATACATCTTTGTAGTTTGTTCATAGATATAATGTATTTTAATAAATATATTTCAATTTTTAACAATAAGTTTATTTAGGCTTAACACTTGTAAGTTGTTGATTTTACATGGAAAAAAAAATGTGTTAAGATAAAAATATTTTTATAAACATAAACATTAACATTATAATTATAAACATTACCTACTTCATTTATAACTAAGGTAATATCAGTTAGTATTTGGTCAACTTTACTACTTAGTTGCATAATAAGAAATAAATATAAATAATAACAATATTGTACCACAAGTTTAATATTATTGGTACTAACTTTAACTAATTTTCGATCACATTTTAAAATGTTAGAAGAACTATTTGGTTTTGCTTCATAAGTCATGGGATATTTTGTTAAAGTTTCATCACACATTTTTTTGGCCTATAACAATATAATGATAATTGTAATAAAACATTCACGTTATTGAAAATTTGATAATTTGAGTAAATTATGTATATTACTCCAAACGATTTACTTACGCCTTTTATTCGATTTACAATTATTGATGGATAACTATGCTTATTTAACAGTTTTCTGCTTTTGTCCAACACAAAACATGACTGTTCAAAATGGAGGGAACAAATTACACTAGTCTTTAACACATTTTCAGGACTCACAGCATTTTCTAATAAGAAGTTATTCCATTTTTCTCGAACACTTTCTTTAGATGGAAACCTATAATTAAACAAATATATATTTACATAGTATCACTTTACAAATACATTTTTAAATTCAAGATTAATTTTCTAAATCGTACTTATGAAAAGTTATATTCACTGATTTTGAACTTTTACTAACTGATCTTCCACAAGTTATACAGCTTGGCATGTTTAGTATATTATAATAATATAATAGAAAAAAAAAACACTTACAAATTTACAAGAACTGTACTAAACTTACAAATTGCAAACATAAAACAACGTTAAATTTGTAGGCAGTATTCAATACTTCAAATCAAAATTCAAATCAAAAAAAAAATATAATGAATTCATAATTTTATCATTGAGTACATTTAATATTTATTATCTCAGTATATGTTACTATGATAATCGTACCAAATATATTACAATATTTTTTTTTTTGTGAAGTATTTAACCTGTAAAATAGAATCCACTTTTGCTTCAATATGCAGATGGAACGGTCTCTCTATATTACTCTATGATTATGATGCATCACACCATAGACAAGAATTCTATAGATAGGCAACTCCAATGTTAACGTCCAGAACATTGCAAACAGCGCTCCCGGTGTTTGATGTAAGACTATGCAGCAGCGGCGCAGGGGCGTGTCATGTCGTGGTGGCGCGGCTGCCGCGCGGGCGGTCCGTTCTGATTATTAAATCATTGAAATTTTTTTAACCAATTTATGATTTATAGCATTTTATATTAGTACTCAAATACAACAGTATTTGTACTAAAACAAACAATTTTTAAGCATGACATATAAAATTATAAAAATTAAAATTAAAAATCAACGAATAAAAGAACACATAAGTTACTATTAAATAGTTTATTGAACAATACAATTCAAATAAAACATTTAGTATAGTTCATAATTATAAGACATACACAATAACAAATATTAAAACAGACACATGATTCTTAACAAGTTGACTGCCTTATCAATTTCACTCAACTTGCCAAAATCGACTTGAGTATCAAATATGATACACAGTCTTCTTTTCATTTTCGTCCATGTAAATTAACACAAACTTACCAATTGCGCCTTGTGTATCACATTTGCTTCTCAACACAACTTGCCACGGTTGCCTTGAGTATCATATATGCACTCATTGTTTTAGTTAAATTATAACTTCATAACACTAATTTAAGTCAATACAACAATAGGATAAAATACTACATAATATTTGTAATCATATGGTTTTTTGGCCTCTCTCCTAACTTTTGAGAGCGAATAATAAACGATAGACAAATTACAGACAGCAACAATTTATTTCACAATTAAACAAACGTGATTGATTACAAAACTTTAATAAACGCACGGAGCAGAACTAATAACGGCGCACACGCGCACAGCCGCACAACGCGGGCGCAAGACTGACTAACTAAGACTAACTAACTAATGATACTCATATCAACACCGAGACCGATGTCCAGTGTTGCCATTGCTTACACTTTATTAGTTTTTTTTCTATAAATTATAAAAACTTAAAAATTAATAAAAAAAAAGGTGATTAATTCTAATAATTATAACAATCTCAATCATAATAATATGTATATTATAATATTTATTATTATTAATGTTCATAATAATCTAAAATTAACAAACAAAATCAAATATTTAAGCATAAAAATGTAACAAATAGTTAATATTATATTTATTATCATATTGATATTCAAATTTCACTTGTACAAACAAAAATATAACATTTTAATGTAAAAAACAATTTTCAAAATAATATTATAATAAAGTAATTCATTATTTTTTATTTATTTTGTGTTCTTCAGAAAAACATGGAATACAATAAAATTTTATGCAACTAGCACATTTAGTTTTAATTTGTCTAGTGATTCTTTGAGCATATAAACGTCCACCCTGTTCCACCATATTTTTATAACAGCTAGCACAACACCCTCTTGATTTAGTTTCTACTAATTTGTGCACATTTTCAGTTGGAATCTCTTCATTTTTACTTAATAAATGTTCAATTAAGTTTTCTCTAAATGTAGTTATATCTATTTTTTGTTTAGTTATTTCTTCATACAACGATAAAGCGTTGAGAACTGAAGTATTTAAAAGTAATTCAAATGCAATTTTTTTATACCATTTTAATGTCCTCCTTAGTGGATTATGATATGAATTTCTAAGATCACATACATCCACCAATGATTTACCCTTATTATAATCTAATATAAGTTTTGGTTTAATTACCTCTGATCTAAATTTATTAGTTGTTTTAACCATGGCTGCAGAGTGTTTTGTAGAAATAGCTAATACATCATGCTTGTCTTTCCATTTTAATACTGTTATACCTTTATTGCACTGTTTAGCTATAACTTCTCCCCTTTTTATTTTTTTTTCTATAACTTCTATGGGGTTGTTTTTTCTGTTTGAGCGAAGAGTTCCAACCAGATGAGTAGATCTTTTTAAAAGTTCAGTGGCTAAGTCATAGCTGCTATACCAATTGTCGGTGTACATTGTTCTACCCATATCCAGGTATTCATCTGCCATTTCAGTTACAATTTTTGTTGATATTCTCTGGCCAACAACAGATTCCTTAACAGCATAAATTTTGAATCCAACAGTATAGAAATTGTCAATGCATAATTTAAATATCTTTATGTCAAAAATAATATAATTTATAATAAACAATGACTCTATTGATTATGAACTAACTAACCAAGCAATGTTTGATAAACGCATTCCAATCCCCAATCTTTGAGCAAGTCTAGTAGAGGTTGAAGATCTTCAGTTGGATAGATATACCCTGGTACTAGTGGCATTACAACAGTAGAAGATTCTGTATCTAAAATCTATTAATATACAAACAATGATTAACTATATTTGTTTATAGTAAGTATCGGATGTCAAAACAATTGCAGGAACTAAAAAAATGCAGAAAAAAGTATGAGATTCATATTCATGCAAATGTATAAGTTAAAAATTAAAAATACTTGCAAAATGATCATTTTCATTATTTGATTGTAAAGATTCTTGTAAGTTCTCATTAATTTCAAATTGCTCCATTATAAAATAAAATAGCCAATACACAGTATGTTATGTAAGTAATCTATATTTGAAAAGCCAAAAGCATAATATTTACAGTAAGTAGGTGCATAAATATTAATGTAAATGTATATATATATATATAAATGAGTATATAAATGTTAAAAAAATTCTTTAAGGCGAATCATTAATTTGCCTGAAGGAGATGGTGTAATGTTGATTGGTGGCACACTAAATTCGTCTACATTATAAATCACACAATCTTCAATAACAGTTTTGTCGCAATCTACCTCAAATGCTTCAAAGTGTGAATTAAAGTTGAAAATCTTAATTTGCTTAGCTATAATGTGAATTTTTTTATTCGGTATATTAAAAACTATTACTTCTATAATTTCAAACAAGCTCATCTCTTCTATAAATTTTGTCAAATAATATCCTTTTTTATAAATTGTTCCCATAAATTCTATTTGGTTGTAACAACAAAAATCAACAGATGACAGAGAAAGAATTTTGCATATATTATCTGAATTTAAACTATGTATTTTGTGCTTTTCTTTTATTATAATTTCTTGAGTGCTGGATTGTAAAAGAATGTGAGCAAACTTATATTGGCATTTTTTTGCTAAAGTTAAAGTAATATTTTTCCTGGATGTTGTAGTCCGAGCGTACATTTTTAATTCTCTATGTTTTCCTTCATATTTAAAACACCAATAAAACCTTGGAGGTCCAGAGTATTGAATAATAGTTGGGTAGTGAATTAAAAAGTGGTGTTTGGGTTTTAAAGTATCATTAAACAGTCTAATATACATTGAGTTATGTTGACTTATTAATTGTTTAAGGTCCATAATTTTACCGTCAGTAAAATTATATGAGAGAAGTAAATCAATGATCTTTAACAGGGTTAAGAAGAATTTCCACACTTCATCGTCATCAGGAATTAAATCTCCAACCATAATTGGGAAAAAATGAATAAATGACATCATCTCCCTCGCAGACATTTTCAAATGACATTTGTTTAAATGATTCACTGATATTACAGGTGAAATATTGCCATCTTCAATAGGGCCATAGTTAAAGTTGGTTTTACGATTATTTAATGTATCTAATGAAAATATTTGAGCAGTATAAACATAATATTTAATGATATGACATATATCGTAGTGACAAATGCCTTCAAACACATCGTGCATTACATCCACACAATCATTTTCAGTAACATGGAAACTATTTATTAAATTTAAAATTGAATTTTTATTAATACCAGTTTCACTGAAATCCATCTTAGCCACATCATCTGAATAATTTATACTGTTACGCATGCATAATATATTTTCTACACATAGCTTTTGGGCAATACTTTTATGTGTTTTACAAAACCGACAATAATAATTTGATGAAAACGATTTACTGAACTCAAGTATACTATTGAGCCCCAAATTATCACCCAATACTAAACCAAGAATAAAATATACTTGAAATTCACCATATCGCGTTGAAATACTAAGTCCTTCTTCTTCAAGAAAATTAATTTCATTAATTAATTGTAACAAACATGGGTCATTTCCAAACTCTTTAAGATCAGCAGATTTAATCAGTGTTGCTAAAAATATATTTGATAATTTTGAATTTTTTTCAACAAGCGGAAAACTGTAATAAATGGCAGCAATTGACTGGTAAGTAGCATGAGATCCTAAAGGGTTATTTATCTCAAAATCATCAATGTACAAAAAATATGGAAAAACTATTTTTCCTTCAAATTAAGTTATTTTTTTTCCCCACAATTTTCCTTGAACAAAATTTGAAAGAACATTTCCAGATGCTTTTAAACTTAGAAGACGGTCATACATCATTTTAAAGTTATTGCTATTTTCAAAAAATTGTTTGAATTGTAATTTTAGTGGCAAAAGAGTCCCTTTGGTAATATTTTCATTGTAATAAATTTCACCTCCTTGATTTACAGCACACAGCTCATTATTAATATTTATCTGTTGCACATTTGACAAGAGTTTATTATCAATCAACCATTTGTTTAAACGGTATTCTGTAGAACAGTAAATAAAAGAATTTAAAATTACAGTTTCTAATCGGTTAAATGTTGATAATAATATGGGTTCTTTAATATCTTAATTCACTACATTTTTAAGTAAATAAGCCATTGGCTTTAAAATGTTTTCTTTTTCACCAGATTGAATGTATTGGACATCACTAATATTAAAATTATTGTTGTTGTAAAGACTTAAAATAAATTTTACAGTTGATTCATATAACAGTTTAGTTGAGTTTTCAAAATTGAAATTATCTGTGAGTTTATCATGAAAAGGCTCTTCTAAATCTAAACTTGGGTCATAACTCAGTTTAATTTTTTTTGATACTTCTACATCAACATTACTAGTAGAGGGTATATTTTGAAAAATGTGATCACTAATTATGTGTTTTATATTAACATGCCTTTTAAATGAAGATAAGCAGTTAAACGACTGAGAGCAAGCATTTTCCAAGCATGTATAAGCACTGTCCGATTTCAATAAGTGAATTATTTTAAAGTGGACCACCAAAGCTTGCAAATCACCAACGTTAACATTACACAAATAACAAATCATTTTCTTACCACGAGCTTTCGGCGTATTAAGTCCGGCGAAATCGTTTGTCGTACAAATTAAACAATTAAAACCCTTTCAGGCCCAATGACTGAAATTCATTAAAATTAAATTTTTTTTTTTTTAATATTACTAAATAGGACTTAAATAAGAGATAAAAAAATTTGAATTTCCATTTTCATGAAAAACTTAGTTTTTCCAGACCTGATGCCTTATGGCATCATTGGTACTATAAGGATATATATTTTACACTTTAAAATTTAACAAAGTATTTATTTGAAATAAAACATAACATAATTATCAACTTTTAAAAATTATTATTAATATAAAAAACATAACAATAAACATAAAAATAATCGACAAGCCTTTGCATCATATTGATTATTATAGGAACATAAGTTCAAAAAATTCATACTTATATTATAAAAAATATATAAAAAATTAAATTTTTAGTCTCAAATTTTCTTTAAGTACTTTAAACATTTTAGATTAAAACAAAATAACATTAACATAAAAATAATTACCAAGCCTTTGTATCACATTGAATATTATTTATAGGAACATAAGTTCAAAAAATTCATACTTATATTATATAAAATAGATAAAAAATTAAATTTTTAGTCTCAAATTTTCCTTAAGTACTTTAAACTTTTTAGATTAAAACAAAATAACATAAACATAAAAATAATTGACAAGCCTCTGTATCACATTGAATATTATAGGAACACAAGTTCAAAAAATGTATAATAGTAGTATATAAAATAGATAGAAATATTAATTTATATTTAAACTTTCCATAACTTAGAGATAAAATCATTTTTGATGATAATCTTTAAAACAATTACGAGGTCCAGTGTAGCATAACGCTAATTTGCATTTACTGCACCAAGTCCTGGAATAAGCCTTGATACAATGTTTACACCTCTGTTTATTATTGATATTCTCAGGCCAATGTTCATAGCAATCAAAACGTATATCATTAACAGGTCTTGTACTGGTTTTGTACTTTTTTTGTGGTGGTGTAGTAGAATTTGAAGAACTTGGCTTACCTCTTTTCTTCACTTTGTTTTTTCCTGACAAGATTAATGCATGTGCAATATCTGATTTAAAATTTACCAAGGGATCAAATTTTTTTATACCTAGTTGTTTACAATGACGACGGTATAAAATCCAACTATTAACTATAGCCATGTCAATTAAGTGAAAAATTATTCTTAAATAAAAACGTTTACTTCTAATATCAATGTGATATATTTCTACTAACATGTCATGCAGGTCTACACCACCCATGAATGAGTTATACTCTTTTACTACAGCAGGTCTTTGAACAGGAATTCTCGTTTTAGATGTAGTGGACCAACGTTGAACTTCATCTGTAGGTTCAGGGCCAATATAGTTAGAAAATAGGTGAACAAATTTATTGTCGAACCATTTACAACCAACTATGCCACTATTAGTATCAATTTTACTGTCATATGTGCCTCTTCCTTCTTTTTTTAATTCTTTATCACTTTTGAATTGACATCCTGACATTCTATTTATTCTAACAGTTCCATTTGCTAATATTCCAAATTGTTTCAAATTGCACATCAATTGATATGATGTAAACCAGTTGTCAAAACAAAGTTTATAATTCTTGTTCCTTGGTATAATATCACACAGTCTAATAATTATGTCACCACTTAATCCCAGAGTAGATTTTGATTTTATTGTTCCTTTTCCTACATAAAATTCAAAATCATGTACAAATCCACTTTTTGATGCTAATGCAAATACTTTTATACCCCATTTGTGAGGCTTTGCTTTGTTATACTGTTTCATAGTGCTCCGGCCTTTAAATGGTATAATAATTTCATCTACACATAAATGTTCCTCTAAGTCAATCAACTTAAAATTATTTTTTATTGAATCTATAAATGGTCTGACTTTAAAAAGTTTATCATGTAATGGATTATTTGAAGGCAAACAGAGAGTATTATCCACAAAATGAATATTAGATCTAAGTTTATCAAACCTATTTCGACTCATATTATCTGCTACAATAGGTTGTCTTAAATATTGATTCCAAAACATCTTATAGGATGGCAGTTTTATAATTGACATAATTAAGTGAATACCTATGAATTGTTCAATTTCTGTTTCATTAGTATTCATAGAAAATCCAGATTTTTGGGTTGAGTAAAGATTAGTTTGATATGATATATTTTTTATCATATCAGAATCAATAAATTTTTTGAAATATTCAAGAGGAGAAAATGGTAATTTAGCTGGTGGTGGTATAAACTGAATATCACAATAATAATTTTGATTTTCCCATGTACCACTTATCCAATTAGGTACCATTGGAGTATAATTGTCTATATCATCATCAAGTACCTCTTCATGAAGATCATCAGCAACATTTTCATCATCTTGATTAACCTGATCATTTGCATTGAGTGTTGAATTTTCCCCATTGAATGGAATATCACCAAATATTTGTTCCTAAATCAATTATATTTTATAAATAATAGGTAATAATAATACAGATGATTATTAAATTTACTAAATTATTTAATTCAAGATCATTTTGATGCAAAAAGTGGTCCATGTCTCTGAAAGCATCCAGGAAATCAATATTTTCTTCGTCATTATCTGACTCTTCAAATTCATCAATATCTGATAAATCTCCACACAATAAATTTGCAATTTGATCATCATTGAGAGCCATAATAAGACTGAATAACAATAATCATTATTATAAATAAGTTGTTAAATAAAAAAACAATATTCAATAATAAATGTAACCAAGATACACACAGTTTGTAACCATTACAATATAAATATATTATAATCTATACATTCCCAATGATGCCATATGGAATCATCAGATATGTGACATTGTAACGACTAAACTAAATTAAATATTATAAAATGAAATAGATATTTACATGGATGAATGTATCTTGTTTCATAAATAATTTACCAAATAGCAATAATTATAAATTTACTTACCTAAATTAAATAAAATTGAACACGAATGATGCCAATAGTGGAGAGTCGTAATTTACGTAAACATAATCAATGATAACTCGATAAATAATGGATTTGGCGCGAAATTGCATAAATATGATAAGAATAAACACATGTTTTTCAATCAAATGTGATATTAACTGTTAACAATTAACAATAATTACGTAAAATGAAAGAATGATAAAAACTATGATGCCATATGGCATCACGGGGGCTGAAAGGGTTAAAAACACAATTTGCTGCAAAAACCGAATGAACGACGCGAAGAGTAACACTGTAACTTGCAAGGCGCAATCGTACAATGCGAGACGCGAGTAGGTAACGCAGACAATGAACCGTTGGCGATTATTTAGAGTTCACAAGAAAATATTGTAAATTGTATTATAATTATCATAAAATCAAAATTATATCTCGTCAATTTTATAATATTATTGTCACATTGACAAGATATATTATCATTCTGTGACTCTTTGTACCGACAATATTTCTTATCATATTAATAATACTTAATATTATTTTAACAAGACACATTGTTTATAATACAAGAAAATATTCCTCGCAACAAGATACTCATTGTTGACCCTTAACAATATTATATTGTTGTTATTACCACCAATATTTTTTCAGTGTGGTCAATTCAGTTTTTACATTTTATGGTGGCATATTGCCGGTAAATTGTGACCAATAATGTCAATTGAATTTTGAACTAATAAGCTGAAAACTGAATTAGGATATTTTATTAAATACTTGTTATAAGGTTTATAATCTCTAGCAACAGTTAATTCATGGCCCTTTGTAATAGTTGAAGAGCATACTTGTGATAAACATGTAGAGAAATTATGGGAAAGAACAGTGTTTAGTTTTTTAATCACTTATCCAGCAATATAGTTCTTAGTTTGTGAACCTGAATTGTTTAAAACTTTAGACTCACAACTCATCAACTTTGGCAAACCATCAGCTACTCTAACTTCTACATCTTCCTCATCAGTTTTTTGGGAATCGGCATACATATCAATCAAGGCCTGGTATGTTGTTAATGTGCCTTCTCCAAAATCTTCCTCACAGTTACTACCAGGTGAATGAGCAGACATCAAGTTGTTTAGTAATAATGTTCTGTATGATGACGCAAAGGAATCACAAGTCGGATTATTATTTCGGTAACCATGGGCACGCATTGCACCAAAAAAATTTTCCAAAGAATCTTGGTTAAGAGTCTCAACAGTATTGATCTTATACCATTTTCTTGCATAATTTTTGAAATTTCTTGAAAACCTGTTGAAACAAAGTAAAATAAAAGTTAGTATCATAATTATTATTATTTAAAGTACGTTGCCTGCGCTAGTTATTGGTAGTGGACCTACTATGTCCAAACAAATTTTATGAAATGTTGTCGTTACGGTCGAAGTAATAATCATAGGTTGTTTAATTTTTTTACCTGTTTTGTTTCCCTGACAGATTGTGCACTTTTTAATATTATTTTCTACATCCTGTAAAAAACAGGAAACCTAGTAAAACAGTAAAAAATATGTTTACATACTTAATTATTTTGTAGTATCTTCAATTATCAAAATTCTATATTGGAAACAATATTTTTATTTATCATCGTTCTCATTTACAAATTTAATGGGAGTTAGGAAATTATGTGATTTCATTATTTATCTCTCAAGACATCTGACTTAGTATATTTGTAGTGTTATCATTGTTAAACTTTGATGTCAGGAGTACACATTAACACTCAATTAAAGGTTTAAACGTTTATTAACAAACTAGAACTACACAAATAACAAAGGGGCACATATGCTTTAATAAAATATAATGTCTACGGATGACGGTTCACCGTTGTGTCGCGTCGGGACTAGACTGAGAGCGAGTAGTCATAAGCATAACACAAAAGCATAAAACTGGATTGCTCAGTGCAGCCAACAGTAGTAAATACGAATAATCTTAGTTCTTAATAATAATCACTATGCCAGAATGCAAAATTTGAATATTTGCATATTAAAAATACTTCTGAACAGAGAACATAATATTTTTAAGTATATTGTAGGTATAAATAGATAGGCAGCCATCTGCCATCTTGATGTGTCCAAATAGATGGTAATAAGTAATAATAGGGGTAAGAATGTATGATGTTATATTAGGTTTGTGCTATGGTGTCAGTAATTAATTTTTAGAATAAAACAACTTTTGTATCATTAAACTTTGAATAAAATTTGGTTAGGACTGAATGAACAAAACTTATTAAACTGAAAATAAAATTTAATTAAAAACTGTTAATATGTAATAATGTATAATAATTCATGCACAAAATAATGTATTAATCAAATTGATTTTTCTACTTATACATTTAATTTATTTAAAAAAAACTTAACAATAAACTTTATGTACAAACGTTGTGTTTTCCAAGTGGTAGGTATTATCAAAAAGACAATGGAGGGTGTTGTATCTCAAGGTATTAATACAATACACGGTGTTAAGTATCTTGTACTTAATTACATCTTTATTAAATATTCATATAAAATGATCGCACGTGTTTACAAAAAAAATACAGAACATGATTCACAGTCAACATATTGTGGACACGACTTGTGTAAATATGTGAGCGTGTGTGTTGGATGACCGATGCCGCACAATACGCAGTACATCTCTCAGTGTCACCAACACCACAGAGGGGATCCAATACGACAGCTAAGGTCATTAAAACATAGCTTTTATGGTAAAATTAGCATATTATAGGTGTAAGAAGACATTCAACTAATCATGTGCTAAGTACAACAGTTATCAATATTGTTACCTTTTAGGTTGTACGGTATCGAATTTATCGGTTATAGCTCCTGGACTTTCCAAATGAAGAAATAGTATAAACATGCCGCATTTACCGACTAGAACACCTCCTTCAAACACCAATACTTTGAGGAGATGTAACTCGCAAACCAATCAACGAAATATAAAAATGTTAACGCGTAAATTTATAATAAAAATGGTTTTATTAATTCATGATATTTTTATTATATGTTACTGTAATGTTTGACGCCTTGTCAATACATTGAGTTTTGATATATGAAAGAAATAACAATTTGAATCATTATTAACTTGAACTTTTATTAATTATACAAAATGTTTTTAAATACAGTAAAAAATATTCATTACAACAACCATGTGTGTTTCTGAAGACACCAAAACTTATACAACATGAAAATGTGTTTCATATCACATATTACTTATCTTTATCAAAGATGTTAGGTATATATTACAGTTACCATTTGAAAATCAAAAGTTGATAGTGATTTCACCAATAAATATAAGGGTGAAAAAAATTAAATTATCATACGGTTTTAGATAAACATAAACCTAGGAGTTAAAAAAAAAAAAAATTAAAAAAAGTTAATACTTTTCGAGATAATTAGTGTACCCCACTTAAAAGAATCGCCCTGTATAATGATTGATTTGTTTTAATTGTTATCTGTTAAACTGTTGTATTATTTTTTTGTGTGTACAAAATATGTTACTTGACATCAATTAGTATAGTTAAAACAGTTATTTTTATACTAGTGGAGAAAAATAGTTACAGAACAACCAATATTGACTGAATATGTAATATTTATTGTTTATTTATTTAGAATTTTTATTATTTATACTCAATATTCTTGAAAAGATATAAAAATGGAGATTTAGATGTAAGATTTCAATATATTTTTATTTTTATTTTACTTATGGATTGATTTTAATTTTAGAAAAAAGTAAAATATTATATTGTTATGTATAAATTGTGTTAAAAAATAAACCTTTTCTCAAAAAACCCATTACTTATTATAATGCATTTAGAAATTCCTTCAATCGATTAGACTGATACACTAACACTTGAAATATTATAGCACTTTACTTATTAAACTAATATTTTTATACATTTAACTATATATTTATGTATATACAGTAGAATCTCAATTAATTAAAAACCTCGACAAGTAAAAAAATTAAATTTCTCTTAAAATTTGACTAATCTAAGATTCCACTGTACTTGATCTAGCTTTGTCTGCGTGCAGTTTCTTTTTTGCGGTAAATCCTGTATAGTAGATACGCTATAATATAGGCCATAGGCGTATCTCAGTTCATGGACTAATCAACGTCAGCGTTTATAGCTTTGTGAAATAATTGGACCACATATAGGTAACTTCAAATCATGGATTATAGATTCTGAACTCGGCATATTTTTTTGAAATATAGTTAGCAGTAAGATTTTAGTTAAACTAATCAAGTAGTTTCGGAGTGTATAAACCTGCAAGCAGTGGCGAATGCAGGAAAAAATTTCGTGTGGGGGGGGGGGGGGGTTGAAAAAATTTAAAGTAGGTATTCATAAATATCATATTATTCATACTGTATTACACTTTTCTATATTTTATTTTAGTCACTTATACTATATACATAAATACATAATACATATTACCAGTGTCGGTCTGGCTCATGCTGGGCCCCTGGTTAACTAATTTCGAATGGGCCCCCTACAAACTTAATTTTAACTTCAACGAAAAAAAATTTAACTATTTTATACATAATTAATAAAATTAGGTCGTTTTTTCTAACGTCTTTGTCAATATAAAAATATAATATTATAAATATAAAAATGTAAACCAACATTAATACTTGATAATCTTACAAATAAAATACAAAATTTGAATTAAAAATTAACATTAAATTATTAAAAAAGTGATTTTTTAATTCTTTGCAATGAATCCTATAACATATCAATAACTTTATCTTTGCTTATACATTGAATGATATCACCTTCAACAAATATATCAGTTAAAGGGGTCGCTGTAAATTGCGTCCCGTTTCAAATTTTTTATGTAAATTGCGGCCCGGGTATATTTTATACATACGTAAATTGCGGCCCCGGTACCTATATTATATACATACGTAAATTGCGGCCCCGGTATATTTTAATATATTTGCCTACTTAAATATTTGTCATTGTTATGTAAATTAAATTAAGGGTTACGAAATCAATATTTTCCTTCCCATTTTTCAGACTTAGGACTGGCAATATAATTGTATTCATATTGGTATGGTTAAAAATATTGGTTTTGCTGTTTTGTTTATAATTAAAAAATATATTAGGTAGTAAAAATGTGTATAGTGAAAAAAATAGTATTATAAAAATTCGAATTAATATACTGGTAAAAACTTATAAGATTTATAAATTTATAATTTGTTCCGAAAGTTGTAGATGGTTATGAATTTATGATCTTTAAAGCTATCTATACATATACTATTATTATTAAATTTTAAAAAACACTTACAAGTTTTGACTGTACAACACCAACGTTGAATATCATTGTTCAGAAGTTTTTGAAAACGAAATTTGAAACCATCAACTATTTTCAACGTTTTATTTTTTTCACTTTTCATAACTTCCATTGTTATTAAATTTAAAAAAAATACAAATACTAATTTACCAAATACTGTAAATGCTGTAGACTAATGTAAAAACTCGTGCAAAATATTTCGATCAAATGCACACACGAGTGTCTCATCACAGCAAAATTTTTGGCTGCGTTATCACTTATCAATAAATTTTTACCAAATCAGCTGTTATCATAGATTGAATGATAAAAGTTAAAACCACAGAACAAACATAAAACCGTCAAATTTATTTTATTATTTATCATACATCATAATTAATATTAATATTTTATTAGTATTTATTGCTATTTGCTACTACTTACAAGACGTATAATTTATTGTTTACTAGAAATAAAATGATATATCATATAAATAATAATACCACAGTCAAATCCGAAAATCATAATTTATGTATAAGTACACCTATTAAGTATCAATATATTTTATTAGTATTGTTTAAATTGTATCATATGAATGATCAAATGCACAGTGAACATGAGCACTCTCACTATTAACATCTTCAAATCCAGATACTATTGTATTAGTTTCATTTATGGAAGGTTTTGAGATTTGAGTTTTATGACAGCTTTTTTTTTTAGTTGAGTAGAGCCGAATCTGATTATCAATTTTTTTTGTAACATTGATATCTTCAACTGGCGTAAGTTTTATTTTTTCTCCTTCATTCATGAGTGTAATAACTTCACTTAATTTTTTTTCTATCTGTATTCTATTTTGATCACTTAATGAATTTGTTCCATTTAGACCCAAAATAATTTCTGCTTGATGTTTTATTTTCAGATTTTGATCAATTTTGTGGTGATTTGTATAAGTTGTGTTCATATCAAATAAGATTTTTTGTTCTTCAAGATTTGTTTCTTTATGAATAATATTATTGTCATCCAAATGTTTATAGAAATTACGAGCACAAGCATGTATATGCTTACAAATATTTGCTTTGATGACATTGTCAATACAAGAACAATGGTAAGTATGAATGCAAATTTTGCATTTTTCACATTTTAAACATGCTGTTTGTGTACACGTTTCACCAACTTTCATGATATAATACTGTTGGGAAGGATTTGATAATGAGTGTATTATGTACCCTTTCTCATTTTCCAAAATTTTAATTTGTTCCAGTTCGATTGTTTCACTGATGTTATGACTTAGGCGGACTTTTTGAACTTTTTCAGTTGGGACATATTTTGATAATTTGATCAATCGCTTGTAAAGACTATCTCTAGAAAATTTCATGAGAGCATGAAGTTACTCCTTCTTTCAATTTTGCTGAAAAATAAAAATTATTGGTTAGTTAAAAATAATAGTTAGTAAAAATAATTAAATTAAATGCATAATAATTTAAATAGGTATATAATATGTATAGTAATACCAGCAATTTTTGTTCTGGTTTCTTCGTCAATTCTAATTCTACCAATTTCATGATCATGGCCATAATGATTTTCCCAAAACTTAACGTTAACTGTCCCTTCATGTTCTATATATGTAACTTTCATCATTGATGGACAAGTTCCATCTATTTTATTACTTCCCGTGAATTTAGTTTCTCTCGCTTTCTCCATTTTTTCTTGGTTTTCATTCGTACTACCATAGTTATATGAACGATGACAATAATAATATTGTCTTCTACATCCATCATGAAATTTTGACATTGCTCTATCCTTAACAAACATTGAAAAACTTTTTTGTTCTTCTCCTCTCTTCCATGTGTCAAATTCTGTGATTAAAGTTTTTAATGATTTTTATTTGTAAATAATAAAAAATAAATAAACGAATAGTATTCACAATTATTACCTGGGATGCTTAGAAATTTCATTTCTTTCACTTTTTCAGTAAATCCATGTATTTGAGATAAGTGAATATTCAATTTAGCATAGGAGTACAAAGGTTCTTTACATTCACTATTAGGACAAATTATTCTAGTTTCTTTCTTCTTTCCTTCATTATCATTGGTTTGATGAAACTTTTTGATATGTGTATCCAACGTGTTTTTAGTTTTAAAGTATTTGTTGCAAATATCACACAAAAAATCGGTAAACACTGGTTCTATGTTATGAATATTCCGTAAATGTGCGTTCAGATTTTTTTTTTTGTGTAAAGTTTTTGTCACATATTGAACATTTTATTTCAGATTCCATTATGGTAAATAAAAATAAAACAAAATCACAAATATAATTTGAAAACAAAATAACCAAAGAATTTATCTCAGTAAATAGCGCAGTCAAGAAATGATTTTTAGACTTAGTGGGTATCTTGATAAACTTTCTACAAATAGATAGTGAGTGCTTTGGGAATTCAATGGGATCTTGATAAACATTCTACAAATAAATGTAAAAATTATCTGGGAATTCAATAATTGAAGTTTTATATTTAATATAATTCATAATAATATAATGTAATATAATATATTTAAAATTTGGCGGTAAAATTATTCAATCTATGATAACAGCTGATTTGGTAAAAATTTATTGATAAGTGATAACGCAGCCAAAAATTTTGCTGTGATGAGACACTCGTATGCACACGGCACACTGGCGGCTAGTAATATATTATATATGTGAGCATCAAGTGATATCCTTATCGATCAATATTAAAGATAAAATAACCAGCCAATCGGAAATCGGAATATCCCTGGCCGCAATTTACGTACATTTCAAATATACCCAAACCGCAATTTACGTATGTATAAAATATACTCGGGCCGCAATTTACACAGTATATAACTATGACCTTTTTTGCGGGACGCAATTTACCAACTTCGCAGTTAAAGAATCCAAATATTGCTGGCTAAATGAAGATTTATGTTTGTTTTTTTTAAATTTTTAGTTTTGAAAACACTCTTTCACTCTTAACTTGTGTGCATGGAAGTATAAGAACATATTTTAATGCTATGTACAGTGTATTGAACAAGCCTGTTTTAGTTGTAAGTTTAAAAAGAATTTTTAGCACACAGAGGTATTTTAAGAGCACATGCAGTTAAAAAAAGTTAGCCACCCACCCACCCAATTTTTGATTTATAACAAATATTTTCACTTATTATTCACTGTAATTCAAAGAAATCAATTAGTATAGACTATAGTTTATGTTATAAATTTTTTAATTTCCCTGTGAAACCTGTAGTAGTACACACCCACCCCTCCTCGAGAACACATGCAGTTGCATTCCTTGTTAACCTGTCTGGGCGCCACTGGTATCTAGAATGTGATACATTAATATTATGCATTGCATATAAATAGTTAACTAGATTGCTTACTATTGATTATCTATAGTGAAAACCTGTGTCATATTTATGGGAGCAAAGTTGGACAAATAATATACCTTTAATAGGCGTGGCAGGGAACTATTTTATTACAATTTGTAATTACATATTTTATACAGTCCATTGTACTAACATTTACCAATTTTGGTGTGTCAATATTTGGACATCCGTTTTTA
This sequence comes from Diuraphis noxia, assembly GCF_037042655.1. NCBI lineage: Eukaryota > Metazoa > Arthropoda > Insecta > Hemiptera > Aphididae > Diuraphis > Diuraphis noxia. The sequence continues at coordinate 88,465,280 of NW_028301711.1, read as the reverse complement.
TAATCATAAATCTAAAAATTAGATCAACTGTTATTGGCTTTTAGTAATTTGATTTAAAATATTCCAAAAAATTTAATTGAAATTTCAAGTTTATGAATGGAATAAACATATAAAAATATAATTTAATAATGTTATAGTAATATGATTAGAATTATTTTCTAGTAGCAATCATTTTAATAATTTTTAGGTTTTTTACATTATTATTCTGTTATATATCACTATATTAGAATAATATAGACATTATTGTGTAATACTATAAAAAAGCTGATCACTTTTAGAATTATACACTCTTATGAACCTCAAAATTACGAGATTCTAAAGAATATTATATACTACATTTTTGAACACTCGAATACTCGACCGTTGGTCTTGTCAATGTGTTATTAAAATATGTAAACTCAAAGTGACGACATATCCACTTCATATGTTATAATTTATTCAAATAAAACGAATTAGCTGTTAATTATAATTATTTACACCGTTTGATGTCATAACTCATAAGTCAATACAAAATAACATATTTGAAAAAAAAATTATCTATATTTTAACAAAATATACATATGAGTATTTTGATACCTATATAAAACTTGAATACAGAATTAATAAAAATTAAATTAAAACGTAGAAGTTCCTATAGCAGGTAATTAGATCGGCACAAGGTTACATCGTAAAATGTTGGTCCACTATTTTACTCATTTAAACTACAAATTCTTTGGGCGTCAGTCGTTTCCGCCAAAACGATAAAGGTTCGATTTTAATTTCCGTCAAATCTAATTCTACTTACCTGTCTAAATTATAGTTTGAGAATCATTTAGAGTTACACAGGGGTCACCTCGAGGAGGTGGTTCTCTGGTTCTCATTGACCCCCAAAAAATTTGAATTTGAATTAAATTAAGTCAATAAAATTATAATTACATTTGTGTAACATTATATGTATATATATATTGTATATATATATGTCCATTTATGTGTCCTGTATTGCTGGCTGTTGTATCAAATGATAGTGATTGGACGCGATCTGTTATGCTCCAATCAAATAATGAATCTATAACAGCATTTGATATCGCTTTTCCAGTTCCAGATTCAAGCTTTGGAACACTGAGAAGCTTACTTACACCGTCTCCGGATATTAGAATAGGAAGACGATCAACATTATCTTTCCCAGTAATATCGGGTAATATTTTGCCATCCCAGTGCACAGTTAGAGGACAATCCGGTTTAAAAGATACTTTTATGTCATCGGAAACTTTTTGTCTTAAAAAAAATTCTATTTCTTCGAATAGTTGAGCGATTTATAGCGATGTTGTTTGCATTACAGCCAAGACTTTGAGCTGTAGCAATAAGAATATGAACTGCATTTCGATCACTAACTTTAGTACGATCTAATGCCGTTACAATTTCAGAATTCATAATATTTTGTCTTCCCCTTTTTAGTTTATTCGAATTATTTGTAGTTTCCAATGTAAATTCAATGTCTTCTTCACTACAACTTTCAGAAGAAAATAAATCAACAGTATCAGATACTGATAGTTCTTGTGTTTTTTTACTTCTGTTTTAATAATTTTGAAACGCGATTTCACGTTAATTTTTCCGCATTTCTTGTTTTTCCAGTTTTCTATCTATTCCAATCATACACCCTTTTCTACCTTTCTCGCGTTGTGCTAATAAGAATTTTTTGTCTTCGTCAATTTTAATAATTTGTAGAGCATTTAAATGAGCAATATCAAATAAATCTGTTAATCTGTCTTTAAATACTTCTTTTTTTATTTGTGGTTGGGATCTACGCGATTTACCTTTTTGTAAAGCACGCCAGTTCATATATTCTTTTTCTATTTTAGGAGTAATATTATAGTCATTCATGGTTGGTATCCTCGCACATTTCCAAAAATATAATAATTCTTGAGTTATAACGGATGAAGACTCTTTAACTGTTTTTTTTTTCATTCCGTATTAAAAACAACAATCTACGCAGAATATCTCCATTTGAAGGAAGCTTACTACCAGTAATTCGTTCTAAAGGCTGCTCAATTAATCATATATCAGTGTTTTGTCGAGTCGTCATAATATTTCAAAACGTATATTAAATTTAAACGTTAATTATAATTAATAAAAACCCAGTAAAATAATAAAATAGTGAAAAATGAATATACTTAAAACGTATTGTACTTACAGTAATATTTGGTCATCTCTTCATGAGTGCGGCTCAATAAATAAAACACATAATGCTAGAATAGCGCATTTCAGTATCAGTATACAAAAATAGTATTTTCACATAGAGAATTTAACACATAATCGTTAGTAATTTAAAGATAACAACGACGATTCGACGCGTGGTCTCAAATTACGTAATATATTTTATACCTAAATACTGATTACAATTTATCTAAATAGTATATAAATTCTACTATTGAAGTAAAATGGTTATTCTTATTCCAATGCAATTTTGCAATTTAAACTTATATAATGATTAAATGTTTTATTTTATTTTTAAGCGATATTTTTAAATTAAACTTAAGAATTGACGTATCAACCCTATTTCGAAATTTTTCATTCCTTTGATGGCACGTGAAGGGGTTGAGTAATCATGACCATATTTAACATAAATTACTTACTCGTAGTAATGAACAAAGTTGGTGGGTAAGATATTAAAAATATTAATATTTGTTTTTCTTATAAATAAGAACCACCCTAATATAATATACATAACATATGGTAAATAAATATTTATTATAAATTATTATTATTTTGAATAATTGTTGCATACTTTTTTAAAAATGTCATTCTTGAAATTATTTTATTTTTGTATTTGTCTATTGTGTTTGTTGTACACGTCAGTCGTTTTTTTATATTACATCTTACAGGTTTTTGCATACCTAAGTTGCAACTGTCGATTTTAATGTATACCTCGTTTTGAACATTATCGAAATTAAAATTTTTAAAAACATATTAATATTTGGATATCATTTTATAAAATTGTTCATTTAAATGTGCGTGAAAAGATTCACATTTATTTGTTTTCTGCCGTTCTGGATATACTTTCACTAAAATTGGACCATATTTTTGTAGGAAACACACTATTTTCAGGGATATAGTTGTCAGTTAAATAATCAGCATATTTATAATATGCTGGCCCTTCTTGTATTATAGACATAATATATTCGACAATTAATGAACCTAAAACTTCTTGAAGATATAAATATGTTAATTCAAATGTAGTCCTTGGCCACCCGTTTTCTTTATATTCTGTACTAAGACCTAATTTTTGAATCTTAAGATACAACGCTTGTGTTAAATGAAAATGGCAGCCAATAAGATTAGTTCTAGGCCAAATAGTTAATACAGCATTATGAATATTAATTTCGAAATCGACTGTTACATTTTGTGGATCAAAAGTTAAATTTTTTTTCATAAAATTTATTTTGAATATTTTTAAAAGCTTGGGTATAAGTTTCAGAATTTTTATTCTTCAACAAACAAAAAACAAGAGGTATGTAAAAATTGTTCTTTAAGCCGTGAATGGTAAATAACTGGGTAAAATATTCTAAAGTTATAATACTATGTTATAACTTATTATAACTAAACTAATTACTCGTTAAAAATTAAATTTACTGCAGTATACATTTTTAATAATTTTTTAAATGATTATAACTCGCTTCAAAATTACAAAATCAAGAGAGTTCATGTGAAGCTCTGGATAATATTCTAACAATACAATTTGCAGATTTTATAGATCATTTCGCTCTAATTTTATCTTGTTATTATGGAGTTTTGCGTCAGTAAGACATAGGTAACAGCGATACTATACCTTACCTAATTGCTTTGTTGTAGAGTATTAGTTTCAAGTATACCTTGTAGGTATTGACTATTGAGTAAGTCACTGTAACGTATGTGTTAAATTTTGGATTCAATCATAGGATACCAAAACGATGCTGAGTGCTGGCTAAAAATGGTCTACCTGTCTTAGTTATGTTATTATTATAGTAATTTATTTTACTATTTTTACTATTAGTACCTAATAAGGTAAGTTGAATTAATTTTTTCCAAAAACATTACATTAATTTTACTATTAGTATTTAATCATTATAATACTATAATAGTAAAGGACAAAGATTACCTACTTTTAATTTATTTATTATTGATATACTTATACAATTTATTATTTATTTTAACTTTCAGTTAATAGTTTAATACTCAGGATTTAAATTTTTAGGTATCGGCCTTAAGAAATTGTCTACAACTCTGTGCTAAAACACCAGATAAATCCGCCATTAGTATATTTTTTATTCTTATCTGGTTTTCTTTTTTTTGGCGCAAGAACCAAATAAGTTCGAACTTACTTGATTTTTTCTGCAAATAATGACTAGTATATTGTACTATAAAGTAAACATAAGTAGTATGCATACTAGGGTGGTACTTATGTCTTATTTATAGGGAATTTTTTTATTATTATTTATGATCGATCCCTCCAAAAAGGTTTTTACGTATGACAAAAAACTTATGCAGAACTGCATACATTCTACAACTTGGTTAATGTCAAATATAATTTTCTTTGATAAAAATCATAATATAGTTAATTTTTCATTAAAATAAATATTTGATAGTCGTGGGAAAAACCAAGATGATAACACCATGTTGAGTCAAGGTAATTAAATTTTTATACAATGTATATTATAGAACATAGCAAACGTATAGTGTGTTATGCATGACTAGCGTCTTTTATAGAATTCAAATTATTTTAAATGATATAAATTTCAGAGTTTTTCAAACCATTTAAATTTTAAATTATTTTGATCATTCTGAAAAGTTTCTAAAAGTGGAGTAATCTTGTTTTGCAGGAAGTCCTTCAATTTTTCTGTGGTGTTGTCGTAAAAGGAATAAGGAAAACTTATCCAAGTAGGTACATGTAGTATAGTACTCAAATTTACTGAGCCAATTTTTTCAAAAAATACATTTTAATAGTTGATACTCATTTGCAAGACATTAAAATAGAAAAAAATACCAATGTATGCCCTAAAATAATAAAATGTACTATTATTATTTATTAATATTCTATATTATGTAAAAACTAAAAAGGCGATTTTAGTATTTTCCTCTAAATTTAATGAACTTGGAAAAAATAAATGCTCTAACCAATAAATAGTATTTTTGCTACATGTATTTCATGTATTTCTTTTACGTTCAATAAATGAACAAGCTGATGAATTGAAAAAAACACAAAATTGACCCATATCATGCCATTCTTATTCCCTTTACCTATGCAATATTACTGCATTGTGATATTAAAAACTAATAAGTAATAACCTTAATAAAATTAAATTTTTTAACCAAAAAAATACTATATACCAAGTAAGACAATATTTACATGTAAATATTGTTCATGTTATATGTCTTATGTGGAATAAAAGTTAAGACGATACAACTTGAAATCAGTTTATATTATACACACATTTAATCATTCCCAATTAGCAATAATATCTGTTGTTTAAACTTTAAATAGTTTAAATAAGTAATTTGTAATATTATCCACCTAAATTCAATATACTATTTAACTGTCGAGCAGTAATAGTTTAGTACTAACAACTAAATAAATAAAAATAAAAAAGTAATTAAAATAATGTAAAATATTGTTTATACCCACTTCAGAAATAACTTTTTATTTAATAACATTTTTTCAACTATCACATTTACAAAATAATATTTAACAATTATTGTTTTTAAATTGCTCATTGCACCTTATTATCATTATAGCTTCTAAGACGTCTGGGTCTAGTGATGCACGTAAGTCAGAGATTATAAACTTTAAGCCAGAAAAGTTTCTTTCCACGCTAACCTGAAAGTATAAAATTATATAAGTATATAATATGAACTATATAGCATAGTAATATATATATTATAGATTTACTTGAGTAGCTGGAACTGCTAGAGCAACACTTGCTAACTGATATAGTTCGGGCCAATGCACTTTTTGAGTTTCCCAATATTCAATTATTTTGACCGTGTGAGAAACACGCTGGACATTATTAAAATTATTAAGTATAGTACTTATAGCTTCTGTAGGATTGGATGTAGTAGATAATTGAGACAGCACAGAAGATTGTGATGACAAAAATTGTTCAAAAGGTCTGAAGGACTCTTGATTATTTTCAGTTATACATGAATTAACTGTAAAATTAGCAATAAATTAAAAATGTTATATTAGATGGGCAATAATTACGGAGGTACGTATAAAAACCTTTTGAACTACATTAGGTCTGTGATGAATTTATTATACCTGTATTATCTAAGAGCAACTCAGAACTTTCAGAAGTCTGATCTGCACCATTTAATAAAAGTATTGTCTCCCAAGTAACAATAAGACGATTTATAGCATCACTTCTTTGATTAGAAGTGAGTAAGGCCTGATATCTTGGATCAAGAAAAATCGCTAAAATATAATTATTAACTATTAACTATTAGGTATACATAAAAATTATCATAGAGTTTAAAAAAAATACTCATACCTGCCAAAAATGTACTATTTTTCAGATATTTGTCTTGAATTTCTTTTTCCATAGCAGTTTTAATAGTCTTAGCTAGTATCGATCCATTTGAAGTCAATCCATGAATAGTTCTCAACCATATCCCATAAAAGTCACCCAAATTCAGATCTTGCCTTTGTAATGCCACTGTTGCTATTTTTACAGGATTAAGCGCATTGACCTATATTTCAAAGAAATCATTTAAACATCAAATTATAATATATTATATAAATAATCATTAATTTGAAAATACTTTAGTAATTCAGTATTAGTTGTCTTATGTTTTGCAACATAATTTGATATTACTTAAAAAAAAAGACAAATATTAGAAATACACTACATAATCTTATGATCACCTAATAATGCCACATTAAGTATGAAAACCTAACAAAAACTCACAAAGTTAATTAATTATCTACATAAAATGTTATAAAGTAGATAAATAAGTTTGAAGTAAAACATAATTATTTATTAGAAAAAATATTAATATATAAGTTATTTAACTTACAATACTTTGAATTGAATTCCATTCACAATTGTTCAGTTTTAAATCAGCATTTGTTTCCTCGTGAAGTTTACAGAATTCTTTTAACTCCAATAGTCTATACAGCATATTATAAAGCGAGTTCCATCTTGTTTCTATGTCAATAATTGCATACTTTAAATTTTTCCTCTTTAACCAAGTAGCATATTTGGGTGTTCTGAGTTTTTTACAATCTATGAAATTTATAAATATTTAATAAAAATGTATAGTGCAAATTATTAATGGTGAGCAAATTCTATTTTAAAATCACCTTTCTAGCTTCAGTTATACAATTAATTATCGGTGCATTTTTCAAGCCAACTAGAACACATAATTGCAATGAATGCACAGAACACCGAATACAAGATGTAATTGATTTTGGTTCAATAGCGGCAATCACAGATTCTTGAAAGTCTTCAACTTCTTTATTTGTATTCTCTGTTGCAAGAAAATATTTACTTAGTATTTTAATTAATAGTATAATAAAATAAAAGATATTTACCATTATTCACAAATTGATCATTGAAAAGTTCACTCTCTATGTCATCAGCTGACAAAAGTGTACCATCTTGATTTTCATATTCAACTTCAAAATCACTATCATCATTATTTTCATCAGGATTTGTAACATTAATAATTTCTTCATCATTAGGTACCACTTCACATTCTTCGTTCATAATTCTCGCCAACTTTACCATGTTTGCTGCGTTGTCACATGTAATTGTGTAAATTTGTTCTTTTCTAATATTATAAGCTTTTAATACATCAAGAAGCTAAAAATAAATAAACACTTGCATATTAAGTCAAAATGATTGAACCTATAGTATAAAACTAAAGTAATGTAAATACCAATATTTTTAGATTTTCAGAAGTATGTTGTTCATTAAGTTCTCGCATAGCTAAAGTGGCCAAACAAACTTTGCCATTTTTAATGTATTGGATATTGACTCCCATTATAGAGCGAAAATGACGTTTGACGCAATCAATTTTTAGACTTACTAATTTATTTTTAACATCATCATTAATCTCACTGATTATTGTGTTGGAGGTAGAAAAAATGTGCTTCTTTATGTTGTGTGAGTTAATTGTGAAATCTAAAATTGTTAACAGCATACCATGTCAAGATCATAATACAGGTAATACAAATTCTAAAATATTAAACTAAATTAGGTAATAAGTAATTATAATAATAAATTACCACCACCGATGGCTTCAACTAGAGGTTTTAAGATTTTTTTGAAACCAGAATCATTAAAAATGGTTAAGGGGCGACCATTTACAGTCACCATTTCTATACAAGCTTTTAACAATATGATCTTATCCATCTTGACATTAAGACTTTTTTTTGTGACCGTAATAATGTCATCCATTGGACCACGTTTCTAAAATAAATATATACATTTTTAATTTAGACTCAATTTATTACATTTTATATAACATATGTCATATTATATAAGTATATAACTGTTAAAATTTAAACAAAAAATTATACTGTTAAAATATTTAATAAGAAAAAAAATTCAATTTTATTTACCTTTGATTGTGTTGTAGGATCTTGAAGTTGACGCTTATCATTTTCAGTAACCTTTGAATATTTTGCACTTTAGATTTTACCAAAATTTCATACTCGTCAGCATGGTAACTTCGAATATGCGTCTCCAAGTTTTGACTATGACGTCCTTTTATTGTTCGATGACATCCTTCAATTATACAAGACGAATCATTTTTATCCACATTATATTTAAAAAACAACTTATATTAAGTTATAAGTAAATTATAGTTTATTTTGTTATAAATAAATCAAATTAATAAATCAATTGTTCTATTAATAAAATAGTCTATTAATTATTATTATATAACTATACTTACTATTAAATATATATTAGTATATTTTAGTATATACTTATTATATTGTTTACGTATATAATATAAAACAGTTTATTTATATTAAGATTTGAGACCAAAGTTAAATGTATAACAGTTTTCGTGGAACGAGCATCGGTTGCCAACAAACAATAAATTGTCAATGATAAGCAATACCTAAGGCATAAGTATGAGTGCATGACATGTTGTATTCATTCTATTCATAGGTAGTGTAATTTATTAATAATTATGATTTATGATTTTATGAACCCGTATCAACCAAATCTTTTCCGACAACACATTACGTCTGTAATGTAGTAATCTATAGTATCTACGTTTATTTTCATACTATTTAGTATTTTTATTTTTTACTTAAACAGATTGAAAAAATGTCGGTTTTGATTTCGATTTTGTATATGGGGTTTTTAATTTTATCGATTTTGTTTTTAATTTTTAGATATCGGTTTTAGGAAATTATGATTTCGATTTTAATGTTGTATACCGGTTTTTGATTTTTATGATTTTAATTTAAATTTTTAGATATCGGTTTTAGGAAATTATGATTTTGATTTTAATGTTGGATACCGGTTTTTAATTTTTATGATTTAAATTTAAATTTTTTATATCGGTTTTAATAAGTTAAGATTTCGATTATGATTTCGAATACCGGTATTTTATTTTTTACGGTTATGTTTACAGTTTTTAATACCGGTTTTGATTTATAATAATTTCGATAACGATTTCGATATCGATTTCGATTTTTAATCGGTTTTAACCGGTATTTAAAACCGATTTTGAAATCGGTTTCAAGCCCTGCCACCAAAGGCCTCTGCGTTTCCAAGACTTAGCATTGTCTTTGGCAACAGAGATCCTCCATTGGACCATCCCCTGCTGGTGGCACACGAAATAGCTCACACGTGTTGTGCCAGATAGTCACAACTACGTATAAGTTCCCATGTAATAAAATAAAATGTTAAATAATTAACAAAAAATATAATACATAAATGTATTATTAAATAATACAAATCGTTCCTTTCTTCAGTGGACAATGGTGTTTTTTTTGTTGGATTTTAACTGTTATCTGCGTGCGACAAAATGTAAAAGTCGTTTTACGTAAGTAACAAATTTTATGACAAATAAAATTATTTTCAGAGATAGTATCGAATACAGGTAATATTATTAATGTTATCAGAAAACGACTGACACATACACACACAAAATAATTAATATTTATTTCAAGAGTAGCTTAGGTAATGCGGCAGCTCTCGGTTATTTTTCTTTTCGTCGGCGTGCTCCGAACAACGTAATCGACCGACGCATGAGTTTATTCGATACCAACGCTCATCAACTACGAGCACATTACCGTGACTCGTTAGCAGGCACTTAAAAAATCGCACTTGACTTGGACGTGATACCCACACGCGTTGTCTCCGTCTTACAAGTGTGTATCATGGCAAATTGTAATTGTATGCTCATCAGATCACTCCATTACTTTAGAATATAGAGTGAATTGACCTCAAATACAATTTAAAGGTAAGATTATTATTATCTAGTCAATATAATGGTTTTTTAAAATTATATTTTAGTTTAGAAACAAGTTGTGAGTGTTTTGTTTAGTAAATTATTTGTGCATCTTAAAATACTCAAACTTTGAGTTACAATCAAAATACAATAAAAAGCCTAATTTATTTTTTACTAATGATAATAGTCTTATTTTAAAATCGTATAAGAAATTCTAAACGAACGGAGTTACGGAGTTGAACGCGATCTGATGAGCGTAAAAATTGCCAAGTTACGCACTTATTGTAAGACGGAGGGAGTACAATATGCGAGTAGAGTATCGCGTCCTTGTATTGGTATCAAAACTGAGTTGGTCCTCTGCCGATTCCGTCGACATGGTACCACCATGGACGTAGACGATCGGAGTCGACGGTACCAGGGTCGCATGTACCAGTCGTTCTGTTTCGGCTTGGCCTCCGCGGCCGAGGCGTTGTATATGAAATGGGCGGTGGAGTAGCGGAGTGGTAGACAACTACAATAATATTATTATCTACTAGCTGGTTCAACGACCGACACGATGTCGGCGTACGTTCCTGTTACATATGAATCAAAATATTAGAGTCCCTTCCAAAACTCAGCGTTGTTCAATCAAAATGATAATTTGCGTTCCAAAACTCAACAATTAAAAAATGTTTTATTGCTGGATATTGTTCCAAAATTCAGCGTTACCAACTAGATTTCAATCGAATCCAACATAAAATTTTATTGATTTTTCTGATTGATATTTATTTTGTTATCAGTAATTAGTATTATGATAGCAAAATGAATTTTTTCAGTCATCGAAAAAAGATTATCTCGGCATATTCTAACGTTTACGTTTCTTGTTTAGATTTAGAAATTTAGAATTCGTTTTATTTTGTTTATCTTATTATCTGACAATGTTTAATTTCATTGGATTCGTCGAATATGAAGGTGTTGGGCGTATATGGTCTGCAGATAGACTTTCAATATTATGTAATGTAGAAAATGGTAAATACTTATATATTCTCATATTCTTACATCAATAAATATATTTATGGATTCAAATTTATATTCAAATTAATATTTTATTAGATGACGGTATCCAACAAATTATGATGGACGTTAATATTTTAACCAGTAATGGGATTGTAGTTGAAGAGAGTCAACCAGTTAGATGTACTAAATCACCAGTTCAAGACAATGAACCATCTTTTTCCGATACAACTCAAGGTAATAAAAAATCACTAATATCACTCTATTAATATTTTATAATAAATTGTTTATACCAGTGGTTTTCAACCTTTTTAACAACGTAGCACACTTCTTCTCCTACAAAATTTTCGCGGCACACCAATTCATATAATACGTGATATAATACCTAGTATATATTTAGATATATAATATTTATACATATATAGGTACATTATTTATAATCTACTCTATTAGAGGGCTAATTATTGTGAACAAAATTAATGATTAGCTTGTCTTTATATTTGTTTGTTATAAGTTTTCATCGAATTATAGTATTAACTTTATACTATGAATAACTGAGTGAGTCAGGTAGATAATGAATCTGTTAAATTAATTTGGAATTTATTTTAAAAGTACCTACATTTTTTTATTTTTAAATAACAATATAATTAATTCAGTATAAAATATCCTAGACTGACATTAATCGTTTTTCGTGTACAATGGAGTTTTATCATTGAATTAAAATTTAATACTATACATTTTAGTAACCCACTTATAAACTACTGTACAGTAAAAAGACATTGACTTACCTGCTTTTTTATTCTATAACTTATAAAAAAAAATATCCTAATTTATTTTTCAGATGTATTTATATGGAACAAAAAACTTGTGACTTTGCTCATTGAGACACGCATCGAAATGGACACTTGCTTCCAAGGAAATAAATGTAAAAAAAATGTTCTATGGACAAAAGTGGCTGAAAAATTAAATACATCATTTCCAAACCATGCACCTGTTAATGCTGATAAATGTGACTCGAAATGGAGAAATCTGTGGGTTACTTACAAAGCTAATGTGAAAAAGTCAAATTTATCAGGTAGAGACAGTGTTACTTGGGAATATTATGATCTCATTGATGAGCAATTTGGAAACAAACCTAATGTAAGGCCTCCTTCAAATACAATAATAAGTACGTTAAATTCATCTTATACTCTTAACGAAGATGGTCGTCATTCAGAATCCTCTGATATACTTGATAAATCTCCTGGTCAATCTGATAGTATAAGAAATACTAAGCATGATATTTCAATAAGAGAAACCAGACAAGAGAGTCATAAAAGGTTGAAGACTGGATATGGAATGGCTGATTATATAAATTTGAAGAAGATAGAACTTGAAAGTCAAAATGAAATCCAAAAAAAACTATTGGCCCTCAAAGAAAAAGAGATAGAAGCATTGTGTACAATGTCTCAAGCTGTCAAGACTATGGCTGACAAAGCAAACAACATATTATGATTTTCTTGGTTTGAATTATCATTATTTCAGTTATGTTATGTTTATTATTTTTATTTAGATTTTATAAATCATAAGACTGATATAAAGTGGTAAACGTTTAAAGTTATATTCATTATTATTAATATGTTGATTATTTGTAATGTGTAAAATATTACATGAGTTCATATGAATCTCAGTTATGTTTTTAATACTTATAATTATAAAAATGTTATTAATTTGTTAATTAAATATCATAAGGCTGATATAGTTTAAGTGAATAAAAGTTTTTCAAACAATGACTCATAAATATATGAAATATTTTCATATTTGTTATAATGTTTTCCTTTTTTTTTTTTAATGTATAGAAAAGAGATTTTTAAATTAAAATAACACGTACCAAAGTTGAATACACGACTATATATTAATAAAATTGTACAAATATTAAATAGTATTATATAAAATTCTACAAATATCATCTCGACATGTTTCTTCTTCTATTTGATTATAATCAACAGCTCCTTGTTCATTTGAATCATATCCATCCTCAACTTCAACATATTCTTCAATATCCTCTCCTAAAAACCCGTGATTTAAAAAGCTGATGGTACATATAAAATATATTTAACATAATTTGCTTTAAATATAAAAGATTTTACCTTGTTTAGCACATAAGTTGTGTAGAATACAACACGCTACTGTAGTCTTAGAAATGAATGTGATATCAGTTGATTCAATTCCTTTCAAACGTCTAAAACGTCCCTTTAAACTTCCAAATGCTTGCTCAATACAAGTTCTTGAAGAAGAAAGAACTGTATTAAAAAACTTTTGTTCTGGTGACATTAGTATTGAACGACGATAAGGTTTCATCAAATACTTTTTAAGTGGATATGCAGAATCACCTAATATATAATGCTCATTAGGTAAAAGTAATCTAGGATTATCTTCTAAAGCCTGATATAATGGACTATTTGAGAACACAAATGCATCATGACAGGATCCAGGGAATCCTACAAAAGCATCAATAAACAATCCTAGAACAGAATAAAAAGACTATTTAAAATAAAATAAATTAAATTAAATTATATACGAGGAATGTATTAATTTTACAATCAGTTATAGGTACTGCTATTTTTTCTTAAAATATATCTTTTCTTGACTTTAAATGTTGTATTCATATAATTATTGATTACCATCAAAATCACAAACTGCTTGTAGATTTACACTATGGTATCTGTTCCGATTAAGATAGCTATTATCTTTTATATTGCCACTAATACGAATATGCGTGCAATCAACTGCAGCAAAAGCACCAGGAAAAGGAATATTCCTCAAATTTTGAAATCCTAAGGAATTGCGTACCCTTTCAGCTCCTAAAAATATTAATATTATGTAGTTTGGTGAGTTATCAGAGAGTTCAATTAAAGTTTGATTAGAGTCTATTTGACATAAGGTACCTCGGGGCCAAACTATATATTCGTGACGAAGATTGTGAATATCATTGACAGTTGAAGTGAAAATTCTGTGAGCACTTGATTCACTTACCCCAAACCGTTCAGCCACTGATCTAAAAGTTTCTTTTTCATTGGCTAAAACCCATAATGTCAAGAGCAAACGACGATCAATTGAAATAGGGGTTCGCCCTAAAACTGTTTCAACTGGTGGTAATAGCATCAGCAAAAACTATAACATAATATAATAAAAATGAATACCTACATATTTAATAGTTATAGAAAGTAATTATTATAGGTATGTACTTACTTCAAAAGTTGATGGTAACAAACGAAAGTGAAACTTAAATTCTGCTGGAGTCTGTCTGTAAACAGTTGCCACATAGTTTTTAATTTTTTGCCTCTCTTTATAATCACTGAGTGCTCTGGTCTTATGAAACTTTGAGAAGCATTTCAAAATAAGTAGTTCATCTACTTCCGACGATTTTTTTAGTATAATATCAGACTCTATGTTTACTTTTCTTAAACTCATAACACATTGAACGCTTGCACAAATAATTGAGTTATTGGAACTCATACTTCGATACTTTAAAAAATCGGGCAGAAAACAAAAACAAAATTCATAGTTTATAACACAATTACACAATTTAAATTTATTATCAATATTGATAAAATGGCAATAATTTTGTAATCATACTATCATCAAAGAACACTATCATGTTCCATAATTCAACACAATCTAAATATTTCTGTATACAACAACTACCAAACAGAGTCCCCATCATTGTTGAATTTTGGAAGGCACGGTTATATTCGTGATCCTTTGTTTCACGTTTCCATTGAAGATGTTTTTATTTTACTGTCGACTTCGGCGCGGCGCACCATTCTGTGACTGAAGTTTTTTTTCACACTTCGAGAATCCAATGATCGGTTTATATTTCAATGCGTTGAAAATAAATCATTACATTTTGTAAATAAATTAAAAAATGATAATTGTTAACGATAAAGATTAACAATATGATAACTAGTGAACGGAAAATATACAATATAAAATACACACTTTAATGCCATACAAAATAAAAAAATGCCCTAAAAAAGTATCATTTAATGGTTTAAAAAATGCCCGAAAAAATTTAAAAATGTACTTAAATTCAATAAAAATACAATTTCGAACTTGATGTACAGATTGTGAGATTGCTGAGACGACACATTCTAATTACGGGTCTGGGCGTGTGGCAGTTCGTGATATTGACATATTGTTATATAATATAATATATAGGCATATCCGCATATAAAGTCGAGTTATGTGTAGTGGCAAAACTAGCCCAAATATTTTTTTGGAGGGGGAAGCTGTAGCCCTGCATTAACCTTCTCATGGCAGTTGGATTTTTCATGCATTTACACCTCTCAGCTTGTGAAAAATTAATATACTTATAGTAATTCTATTTTAATTTGTAATACTCATATGAATTTGTTAGCCTCTTTTCAGTCTTTTCTATATATTTTGTATGAAAAATATTTAATTTGTTTGTCTCATTGGTCCTTTAAAGTACACAAGGGAATACATACTCGTTAATAATCATTTACGGAAATGGTCCTCCCTAGGATTTTAGAAAGGGCTAAATATAATTTTTGAAAATCACTTGCGAATTTTTTTTTTATTATACTTTTGATTTGTACAATCTTTGTAAAATATTTTTACAATAAGCACAATAGATAGAGGGATACATAAAAAGTCTTGGTTGGCTTAATTAAAAATTATTTTCATATATTGAAACGTATTACTTGTTGTGGGGCGCGTAGTGAGGACCGTTGATAAACGGCCCATTAACTATGGCAGGCGGATCATAAATTGCCTAAATATTGCCCCTTAAGGCGATTGGACACTGGTCGTAATTAAGGAGTTGTAAGTAAGCAATTTCTGGTTTTCCGTATTATTTATTCTTGTCGTGTGCGTAGGTAGTAAATGAACATTACGCGTGATTGTTGTTATCTTACCGTCCCACCCTTCAATTTATTGTTATTGATGACTTTCTACGCGCATGCAAAATTAGGTCATAACGGCTACTGTTCAGTTTTGTAAAATTTTCCCATCAAAAAATATTAATTTTACTTCAATCAATCCGATCGTTGTAGTCAATATATTAAGTTATATTAATACGATAACACATATGAAAATTAATTCGAGTTCGGCGTGAAGTATACTTGAAATCGGTCAGGCTACTTTTTCAGTTGCATTCAATAACATTTTTTAAATACTACTTCAGGATTAAATTTTGTTCAAATTTAAATCAAATTTGTGAAAGTTTGAGGGTTAAATTAAAAATGTAATCAGATCGATCTCAAGACTTTGTGCCGAATAAATATATACATTTTCAGAAGTCTTATCACTTCAATTCAATGATCGGACTAACGAAGTTAAATGGGTAGTTTTTGATGGAACAATTGACTGGTACTGTACTACTTACTGCAGGTTAAACAATAGCTATTAAGAGACGCATTAAAAAGTAAGCCGATGAAACTATGCCTATATTCCTACATTCCTCTAGACGCGTATGATAAAAAAGAGCATGGGATGCTATATAATTTAAAGGGCAAATAAAAAAAAATGCTTGGAGCAAATTTAAAATATGTAGATTATTTATAAAATATTAAAATATTAAATTTTGTTTTAATAAAATAATGAAAATACGTCAACCAAGTACGGTACCAAAGTTACAACAAACATACAAACAAAATTATGCAATATTAGATTAAAAACAAATAAGATCAAATTCATTTTAGGGTAACAGATGCTGTAACATCCCAGCATTCCAGCCAGTCCAAGCCTACATCCCTCTCATTATTGTGAAACGTATACGGCAGCGCTATATAACTATATGGAAATGAGCAGCAGTGAAGGCCAGTTCTTCATTCACACGTTTGAGTTAAAAATAATTTGATGGTTGTAGATGGCACTGCCATTATCCGAATTAAAATTTAAATCTCAATAATAATACCAGCCAATGGTGGTAAAGATTAGCCTTACTAAATAGTGTATAGCTCGATTTACGGCTCGTGGCCCTTGATTGTTCCGAGGAACTCCGGAAAAAATATGTGACCACCCGCGTGAGTCGTTTGTAGCTCAATCAAGGTTCATAAACGTTGATAGTTAGTACCAAATAACTCTATCACTGCAATATTACCACGGCGAATTTCCATGTTTTGAGCATAAATCTGAAATAATGACACCAATTGTTCAAAATTACATTGTGATGAGAATGAAGCAGTAGGGTTTACTTCTACAGCACTTCAGACTTCAGAGGCGTACCCAAGAGACTATAAGAGAGTGAGATTGCGGGACCTGGTTAATAGAAGCTATAAAAATTCTTAGTTGACAGTAAAGCAAAAAAAAAAAACTAAAGTTCAATTAGATACGTGTTTTAAAATGTATACACTTTCTAATTTAATATATCAACATTGTAAACCTGCATTAGGTACTTTATCTGAGTAGTAATAAGCTTTAATATCAAAATAAGAAGAAATATATACCTATCGATTAAGATCGATAAAATATTGTGATGATTATAAATTATAATATTAAGGCAGGGACACACTATTCACACGCCACGTCTTAACATGTCTTCACACACCACACGTGTTAACACATTTATATTTAAATATTATTCGATTTTGTTATCATGTAATTATTATTATTATCACTACCATTGTATGTTAATCTAATTTGTAACTATTTATACCATTTTTATTCTTAATTCTCAATTCCTTAATCATAAAAAAATAAATATTGTACTAAAAAATAAACAATCATCAATCATACATAAGCTCCTAAGGGATATACACAATACACACGAATCGTAGTGATATACATCAGCTGTATCATCACGATTGTAGTTTAACTGAAATTGGACGGGATCAAACATTTGACCAGCCTTTAAAAAGGGTGAGGTAAATATCTCCGTTTACCATCTCTGTCTCCTGGATACCAACGATTTTCAATCTGTAGGTGGTCGTCAGCTGATTATTTATATCTGCTTACAAGTAAAATATGCATATTGCATGTACAACGAAAAAATATTTTTAGATTTCACGAAAAAATTGAATTTTAAATTTGAGGGCCATGGCTTTTAAAAGGCTTAAACTTGCTAGTATTGTCTGCAATGATAGGCTGTAGCTATACTAGTAAACTACCATGAAATAATGATTATAATCATTAATAGGTATTAGGTAAGTACTATAGTAGTATAGTCTATAGAATATATTATAATCAATATAGTCCTTCTGAATACCTATTATACATGCATAATTGATATGTAAAAACATGATATTATAATCCTTATACTAGTAACTATTGATAAAAGATTAAAAACATAATAACTGTTGTTAATTTTTTTACGAAATTTCACAGGGAATGTTTGTATATTCGTTGGTAACGAGGGACTAAAAATGTATATATATTTCTCTATAATATGTTTTGTCAAAAAACAAACTGACAAAAGTTTATTTTTTCGTGCATGATATTGTTATTCGTTTTTATTCACCAGAATATTTCGTTTAAACTTTAAACCGTTATTTCACTATTTTATGTATTTTGTTTTCATTAAATAGTTTAAATAGAAAATCTGTATAATTTCACTATACACAATGGCAAACAACATAATACCTCAAGAAGATAACACTAGCGAGATACTAAAGGCTGACATACTTAAATATGGTTATATAAACAAACGAAACAAATTCAGAAAAAACAAAACAACTGCTAATCCATCCAAACGTCAAGAGTAAGAATAAAATGTGTTTACCATTTATTTTTATTATAATTTATTATTACTATGAATATTGAACAGTAAATATTTTTATACGATGAACTCAAAATGAAAAGGTCATAAAGAGTTTAAAGTTTAAAACAAACAATCATCACGGATTTAATAATGATGCAGTAATCTATATATAGCTATATTGAATTATACTTATATTGAGTAGGTTAATCGTATAACAATAATAACAATAGATTAAAATATTATAGTTAATTATTTAATTAAAATAGTATGTAGTAATGATTAATAAGTAATACTAAATCAGTATAGGGAACGAGATAATACAATTTATTTATTTTTGTCACTGCACTTAAATGATACAACAAACAACTATAGCAGTATTATAAATTAAGTTAAAAGTTATAACTGTATTAAGTAATAATGGTGGAATATTCATTTGTATGTAAATAGCTAATAATAGTTTATTTCAGTAAGTTATTAATAATGATTATCAGGGCAGGATTTAATGAGGGTTGTCTGAGTGGAAATGTGCATTGCAGTCTAGGAACACCACAATATGTTCTCACTCTATAATTTTACATATTAACAAAAATATAGTAATTTATTAACGTTTCTGAGTACATATTATAGTAATAAATATCGTATTATTGTTCTAATACCCTATATCATGAGAAAATTTCATATTTGAAGATTGCGCATGTTATTCGAGCATTAAACCAAGATGTCGATTTATGATAATCGTTATTTATTAAGTAGTTGTTTTCGATATTCTTATTCTTATAATCTTGGTACTCAAAGAAAGTTAGCAAAATTATGATCAAATACATACAAGCAAAAAATCTAATTTTGTAACATCAGACATTAGACGATTGGGGTATCGTATTAATTAATTATATTTAATGTCAGTTTTCAAGAATTTATATTTACACTTTTTTAAATTTACTATTCATAATAATCAATTAAATAAATGTTATTACTTATTAACGAATATCAATTAGTTTTGTGTAAATGCATGCATATTAAAAAAAAAAAAACTTACGATGAGATTTTTAAATACTTAAGTTATTAATTAATGTGCTATTCACAATTAAAACTTGCTGGTCATGATAGCTTTATAATATTTTAAAATATATTTATGCGTTCATACAACAATGTGATGGCCTCCGGACTGCGGATTGGTAATTAAGTTATTCCCTAAAATTAGTTAAAATAAAATTTAAGATTTAAATAGTTATAATCAAGTTATTTAATTATACCTACATACTTATTTATATAATATATTTCCAACCAATGTATATTAGGTATAATATTAAAGGTAAACGGTAAAGAGAATTTTCAAGCTATATAACATTCATATTATCGGATAAACCTACTCTTACTTCTGTTATAGGTTTTTTAGTATTTTAATTCTTGCTATGGTCATTTTTATTTATAAAAAATTTTAAAGCACATTATGTTAAAAAATCAATTGAATAATAGATTGTAATTACTCATTAGGTTCGCCATGGATTACCAACCTATTATTTCTTATGATATTGACATTGGTAATTATATTCATGGCGTATATTTAACTCTCTCTCACAAAACGTACTTGAATTAAAAATGTACCTTGAAAATGATAAATAAAATATGAAAACGACCAAACAGCGTTTAGCAGTCTGCAAGCCACCACATTTTGTATGTTCTTATATACAGCAATGCATAACTATAATATTATAGACAATTTTATGATAAAGAACTTTTTGCACTCTTATTTAGGGCCCCAAAAACGTTTTACGCCCGGGGCCATCACATACTTAAATCCAGCCCTGATGGTTATTGACGTTGGAATGTGTGGTTGCGTAGATGGGCCATTAGGTTCTTGGAAGAAGAACGAAATAACTTGACGATTGATTTGAATGCGATGGAGTCCAAAATAAAGACAAAGAAAGATGAGAAGTACAGGGCAAAGTTTTTAAGTTTAATTCACGAGACTAAACAGGCCAAAATTGAGTTGAATGAACAGAGAAAAATTGAAGCACAAGTGAACAAAGAAATAGTCCAATTAGAAACTGAACTGGAAAAACTTACAATCAGAAATAGAATGGAGATTGTCGACGTTCCGAAATTGACAACTGTATGAATATATAATTAAATACCACAATAATAGAATTAAGTTTATTTTATTTTTATTTTTGTAAGCCCGGTCAGTTCGTTTTATAACGAATACTATATTGTTTTGCAGAATACCGAAAATCACGAATACAATAGGTTACTCGAAGAACAAAACCAACTGAAAATACAAGTGGAAAATTTACTTAAACGGCGGCAACAAATACAAAACATTTATAATTCACACATGGAAAAGCTGAACAAAGGAAAAGAATTAGTATCTGTTCTTACCGAACAAGTAACAAGGACTTACACATACAGGTATAAACCTATAACCTAACCTATAAATTTAGAACAAGGTTTCCACGTAAGTAGTTCATACTGTGACCAAAAAAACAAAAAAATTATATTAATATATATATTAACACGTTATTTTATGGATATTTAAAGTTCAGATTTTGATGAGATTATATATTTAAACCAATAACGGTTTTAGTTATTTCTCTGTAGTTTAAAAAATGTATTTGTGGGTCCTACTTGAAACTTTTATAGTAGGTATATTATTATACTATATACAATACACACAACAACATTTTCAAATGCAATTTTGTCGACAAAATTGATTTTAACCTTCCATAGTTCTATAATGATTTTATATCATTGAATTCAAATTTAACACATCCATTACCTATAAACTATAATAGACTCTCAGAGCGTTGCCCAGTTTTTTATATTTTTAACGGGTTTTATATTCAGTGGAGGTAATAATTGCATACTTGATTCAGAAAGGAAGCTAAGGAGCGATTGGAAACATATTTAAAAACAAGTAATGATCAAACTGGTGATTATAAAAATCATATATTATCACTTGAACGGCAGGTGAACGAAGATTTAAGAATGACAACATTTCTTTCACAGAAGTGTATGTATTAAAATATATAGATTTAAAAAATAACTAATTCGGTTACTGGAGATAAGACTACGATTATATTATAAGACATTTGGTTGAAATACACAATATAAATTATGAATGAGATTATGTAATATTATATAGTGTGATTTAACTTTTAAGTCGAATTTTCGATAACTCGAAAGAATGTCTTGACCCCTGCAGTTTATTATATGTATTTATGTGCATACAATTTTCCATAACTAGAATTTTTTTGTCCCTGCGATCAATTCAATATCAAGATTCACTGTACCTATGTATATCCTTATTATATATTACTTGAAACGGCGCGCGGCGGTATGTATGCTATATGTATATTCAAGTCTCAAATTAGGCAAGCACAATTCAAATTGGGTAGGTTGGGAAGTCAAAATGGGTGGTTTCATTTTCCTCCAAAAATGAGATACCATTTTTCTCCACAAAAGAGGTTGGTTTATATTTTCTTCCACAATATTTTCGACTAAAATTATGTCTATTTTCCTCCAATATTTTAAAATTAAAGTAAGAGATAGGATCATATTTTGGGCTTATCGGTGGATGATTACATTCTGGTATCAGCTATCTATATCAGTTAACTAAAAACTCAAGTCTGAGTAATTACAAAAAATTTTGATGGAAAATAGAAATTGGGGGTAAACAGTATCTCATTTTTGGAGGATAACGGCTACGGCTGTAAAAACTAGTAGTCATAACTTTATATAATCAATCCGAGTGCTCCGTTTAATGTTTTTTTTTTCGCCAACTTTATCTAAAAGTCATGCAGTATAATTTCTAAAAACCGATGAAATAATTTGTCAAAAAATCTGTTTTGATAAAATGCTGTAATATTTTATTTTCAAACATATTTTAGTAAAATCAAGACATATTAAAGACACTGAAAAACAACAAGATGACGATACAGAAATGTTAGCGTTAAATCTTGAAGCAGAAACATTTATTAAACATTTAATTTACGCTGCTGATGAAAAAAACTTAGAAAAAATTTTGCAACAAATTGTTAAAATGGACCTTAATAATAAATGCATGTTTAGGTTTTTGATGGAAATAGAATCATACGTAAGTAATATTTATGTTATAATTAATAAAATACATACTATTATATTTAATGCAGTCTTATATGCAGTAGTGTAATTGGATAAAAATAAACAATATTTTATTAATTAAACGCTTAATAGACGGGTGGTATTTTTGAATATTAAAAACTATTGGTAGATGTTAATTAATTAGAGCTTGGCTTCTGTAACTCGAAAAAACACTAAAAATACATTTAATCAAACTTTAAAAGTATAATTTGATAATACTTAGAAAAATCAATTATTTGACGAAGGTATAGGTACTAAAATTGTTTTATTTCCTTCGTTAAAAATATGATTTTATAAAATCTTATTATTAATATATTTAATATAGGCATTATTGTTAAAACATTAAGTTAAAATTTTTTAAATCATTAGGCAATCAACCAACGTCTTTAAGGTTAATTTAATAATGAAAATACATTTTGTTCTTTTTCTGCACTTTTTAAACATTTTTTAAATTATATAATCATCCTGATACCTGGAGTTAATGAAATATAAATTATATATTTATTTTTCTTTTCTATGTTATAATATTACAGAAGTTTTTGTTTATATCTAATAAACGCTGATGTGGCGTTAAATTAAATTTTTTTATCTTTCAATTATTTTTTTTTATTATTACATAAAAACCGTGGGAAGAACTCTGATTATTATTTTATACAATGTAAATTATTTATGTTGGTTTAAATATCGATTTGTATGTTTTAAATTAATTTTCACACTGTTCTACGTTAGTTTAATCTACCTATATTAGATTTTATGTTAATAAATAATAAGTACTTAAAGTTTATATTAGTTTTAAGAGTTTCTTTCGTTGTTCATTAGACATTTTTATGATTGTACTATGTATTTTGGTTGTTGGTTATTTTGAATTCATTGGTGATAGTGTCATTATTTAAGTTTATTTTGTTCAATTCTCGTCATTGTATGTTTATTTCACTAATGGTTGCTATTGCCATTCTTTTTGGGATATTACTGTATTTACGTTCCAAAAATTGTATAGTGTGACTTTGTCGGTATGTTTCCTACCGGTTGGGTTTTTACTGTCAAATTTTAATCGCTTCTTAAACAATCTATTGGTTTATTTTATATTTCCGATTTTGATATTTTGGTACAAAAGTAATTTCTTTCTTTAGATTTAAAGTTTTCTTTATGTTTATCGTTTTAGGGTTGTATTTGATTATGCATTCTGTTGCAATTCAATTTTGAATTCGTTATTTTTGTACCACTTTTGGTTCGTTTATGTCTAGTTATTTTTAATTCGTATATTTTTATAGTGGCGGCGGGGCGATTGCCTCCCGTTCTAGAATTATAATCATTATTCATTTATTACCAATTTATAAGTAAAATATTAAATTTCTCATTTATATTTTAGTATAATATTGTCAAAAATAAAAATTGTGTTTCCTACATTTAAACTAATACATATTATGAAAACATTATCAGATAATGGGAGTTCAAAAATACAGTCAAATTCGCTTATAACGATCTTCTAGGGACCTAAGGAATCTGATCGTTATAACCAAACTTCGTTATATCCGGATCATAAAAAAAATAATTTTTTTGAAAAATTGATTTATTAAACACATTTTTTACTGTTATTTAAGATTACATATGTATTTTAACATTCAAGGTTTTTATATAAATTTTAATAAATGTACAGAATATACCTGTATAGACATAGAGTATATGTTTACGATTTGTTTGAAAAATAATCTTTAATAGTAGTTTGTTTATAATTTGAATAAGATTTTTTAACAAAATTAGAAATATTTGACATTATTAACTACGGAATTCGAAACGTGTCTAAACGGATAGCAATCAAAACGGTGACTAAACGAGTAAGAAACGTTAGCTGTATCCAGTACGGTCGTACAAGACACATTATCTGTTACAAATAAGATTAAGAATTATCGATTTGGACGAAATCAAATTTACTACTACAATACTGTATTATTAATCGCTATAGGTGATTATAAAAACCAATTTTCGTTTTAAAATAACATCGCTATATCCGGATTATCGTTATAACCGATATCGTTATATACGAATAAAAGTACTACACGTAACATATAAAACCAACCAAATACATTGCTTGGAATCGTTTTACCCGGAATATCGTTATATACGGCATCGTTATACACGAATTTGACTGTAAATCATTTGACGCTGTAGCTTCTGAGAATCGATAACCAATGACAATTCGCCGGGACCGGCGAGCAGCACACGCCATGCTTGGGCGATGTTAAAAGTCGCTCGTCATTATTATGGTTAGAATACAAAAACTAAGAAGTGGGAACACAATAATAATACTGCCGCCGCCGGGGTGATGATTTTAATCGCCCGTTGGCCGTTATGCACGGATTCCGAACTTGCGTATTTATTATTTACTTTGTGCGGTCGTAATTCTAATCAATTCTATCTATAAAAAGGTGTTGACAATTTAAAATATATATAATCATTTATAATTTATATGTATTAAACTATTAAACAGATTAAAATTAATTATTATTATTAATATTATTTGTGTTCGATACTTTCCATAAATAAGCAATTTTATATCGCCCTCCCACTTTCAGAGCACACGAGCCGCTGTAACAAGCGATTTTTACCCCCGGATATTTTTACCGGGGGTAAAGAAAACCTAGGATATTTATACCCCCGGTAAAATTATAAGGGGGGTAAAATTATCCTAGGTTAAATTTACCACCGGTAAAAATATACTAGAATAATTTTACCCCCGGTAAAATTGTTCTACAGGGGGGGTAAAAATATACTAAGTTAATTTTACCCCCGGTAAAAATATACTAGGATAAAATTTACCCCCGGTAAAATTGTTCTACAGGGGGGGGGGGGTAAAAATATACTGGGATAAATTAATCTTTATTTAAATTATACTAGGATATATTTACCACCCAGGTGAATTCATATAGGATATTTTTACCCCCTATAAAAATGTGTTTTGAAGGCGGTAAAAATATCCTAGCGTATAATTAACGGCCTGTTTAAATTATACTATAATTATTATAGTATAGTCATAGCCTCCGGGTCTGTTTGATTTATATTTGAATAGTCCCCACCCCAAGTCAAAAGCTGAAATTGCGCCTATGTGCCTCTTAGATAGGTATAGGTATAGATATCACCATCAAACAAGAATATACAATTTTTTATTTTTCACTTTAATTGCGTCGTGCACGTATAATTTTGTTCTGCTGCAGTTGGTAACGCCACGAACTAACAGATCTCATATTTTTGTAAAAATAGTTATTAACGATGTATTGCGGTGGGTAATTCCGTAAATATACATAATTTCAGGCATACTGTACGATTTGACGCGACGCACCAATGGAACATTGATAGCAATAATATTAATATCTTTAGAATTTAAGTTAATTGAATTTCTGGATATTGCATAAACTTTTTATGATTTAGTATTTACAGTAAAAATATTATTCAATGTCCTTTAACTTACAAATGATTCAATGAACAATTACAAAGATTACTTTAAAATCTTTTCATTATTAGACAATGATAAAATGCAAAATATGTTAATAATTTATTTCTCTAAATCAATCTACTATTTGGTCAAAACTACAACTTCAATCGTTGACAAAAAAAATAATAAATGTGTTGGTAGGTACATATTATGTTTTGTATATTTTTAAAACACTTTAACAAGTACGTGTTGAATTGTGTGGAATCTTGTATTAAATTGTCATACTTTTTAACTGAGCATAAACATATAGATACTTATATATAACTATGCAAAAAAACATAAGAAAAAAATAAATATTTGAAATAATTCTAAATAGCTTAAAATGAGCCAAATATTTTGCGAATCGTATAATAAATAGCAAACTTGAAAAGTTTTTTTAATCAATTTTTGAAAGCTAAGGTAAGCTAGGTAACTTAATCTAATCAAATTTTGGATTAATCGATATGACAAACTCAATTATTTTTGCTTCATTCCATCACTGAAATTGGTAAGTTACAAAATTAGTTTTTATGTCGAATCTAAAGCAGAAATCAATAACTAGAAGGTTATATAGATTATATCAAAAGAATGAACTAGATAAAATATGCTTCCAAAAATGTCTATCAAAGTTTATGCTGATAGCAATTTTTCTGCTAGAAAAGTTAAGAAGTTGTATGGAGATTTCCACAGTCTCTGGGTTATGTTTTCTGTTTTATGAATGAACCAACGATAAGTGCGATTTTGTTTTCTAATTAATTGTTAATCGTATTATTAAAATTCCTACCTAACGAGATATTTGTAGTTTGTAGTTTTTGAATCATTAAGTCTTTAATACATATAATATAGGGTTTTTCGTCTTTATTCTCTGATTTCTCTGGTAATATGTTTATTATAATTTATTTGTATTGGTAAATTTTGAAAAAACTAAATCATGATGGTGGAAAAAACGTTTAATTTTTTTTTATCTTGACTTGTGAACATTTTGTATTGGTGATGTAGACATGTGGTTATTTTATTTTCTGTAAAAAATTGCTTAGTGTAAGTTAATATGTCTTAAAAATATTAGAAATTGTTGGTATTTCACTAGGTATTAAGTTTATGATTTTGTAAATTAGAATTAATTTAGTTAACAAAAATTAAAAATTACAAAATACTCAAAGTACTAATCCGTAATTATTTGAAACAAAATGTATTATTTTTTTTTTCAGAATTCCGAAAACATCGGAAAAATAGGGTCAAAACTGTTGAGTACAAAGATCGCCATACTATGAAGAAACGATCTATAGTAACGTTAAGCTTACCATATTTTGAATGGCGAGCTCAGAGTAATCATTATATAATATATATAGTAAACACAAAATGAACACACACACACATATATATATATATATATATATATATATATATATATATATATAACATATAGATTATAGGTACATTATTTACATTGTATAGTGTTCTTGATGTATTTTTAATTAATTAGGATAAATTAAGTTTTTATATATATATATATATATATATATATATATATATATCAACTTAATTGACTAATTATATATATATAAATATAATTTCTTAAAACTGTATGCAGAGAAAAATATGATTTAATTAAATTGCAATAATACAATATTCGAAATAAAATAAAATAATATCATCAGACAATATATTATATCACCCGTGTCCAAATGAATGTTTCATTTAGATTTCTCAAATATCTTATCGTAGAGCGACTTTTTACTAATATATGAAGCAAAGATTAATATTAATAAAATTTCCATCATGTACAAACATTCTTGGGTAATTAAAAATATGAAAGTGATATAAAATATGCTCAGCCGTTTTTTTTCTTCATTTTTTGGTAATGTTCTGTCTGCATTTTTTACTAGAATATTATCCAATTTACTGCGATTGAAATTTTTTAGTTTTAAAGGTTTTAACTTAAGGACTAGTATTGTTTTAATTTAAGTCTATAAAATAAGTTAAAAATCCATGTAAAATATTGATTCATAAACAACATATAAATATAAATGTATTTTTATACAGATAACTCTGTGCTCGCCTGTTTTTATGTAGATCGTTTCTTTATTTCCGTGATTCTCAATAGGGGGTCTCAGAAAAATGTTATTTCTTGGTAAAATGTTTCCATAGTTTTCCATAAAGATTTAATGTACCATAAACATTGATTCCTCTAATAAGTTAAATATCGATCAAATAATTCGTATTATAATTAAAAAAGTATTTATGAATAGAAAAATTAAAATATTTTAAAAATATTGTGAAATGTATACAAGGAATAGGCTGTGAGGATTTATTTAATAATTAATTATGCTTTAATAAAGGATGAGGGTAAATATAGTTTAAGTTAAAAAATACTTAAAGTTTTGTAGTTGTTATCATTGACTTGGACACGGGCTGATTTTTATATGTATAATATGTAGTATCTATATAGATTATGGCTAGGTAGTAAATATTTGTTTCTATACAAAAATGAATGCTAAACGGATTTAGAAGATAAAAATATACAATCGATTTATGATAACATTATAAATACTAAATACTATGACTTAGATATGAGTCTATATAGCTAACTAATAAAAAATGAACTGTGGCGTGAAATTTGAGAGTGATCATTGATATATAATACTATAGGTGCTTAATTTTAAAGCATAAAATAATTATTGACATTTAATTTATATTGAGATGAAGAGAAGTGAAAATGTATTAAGTATGTATGGTTGAGTATAGGTTACGTAATGTATTTGTGTAACAACTAACAATTATTGTGGCTTATGCAACGTATAGTATTGTACGAAAAATTTACTTTACGCATGTCTCCCGGTGGTTATAATCACATTCAATATTTATTGATGATGATAATATGTGTAGGAGAGAAATTGAACTTGGCTTGGTAAGGTGTAAAAGAATTTGTACCTACGAAGAAAATGTGTAAGCTTAGATGAGGTCATTAATTAAAACTTAAAATGATTTGTGAAAAAAAACGTTATGCCTATATGAATTTAGTGGTTGTATTTGTGAATAGGCTACTATATCTATAATCTATATTACATATATCAAACAATAGTAATGGATGCAGATAACAATAATAATAAAAGTAATACTAATTATCACAATGTCAACGTTTGATTTGGCCACGCAGTTGACGAACGCGGAAAACACGATCGAAGAGACGTGTACCATCGTTTCGGATAAAAAACGCGAGTTGTGCGAAACGCAGGCGGCGAGAACGGAGCAGCTTGCGAGCGCCATGAGGACGTTGAAAGCCGGGCGCGTGCAGTTGCGGGAGGCGCGTAGGACGTTGCGATTGATGGCGGACGAATGGCGGGAGACGTGCCAAACGGTGGACGATGCGTGCGAATTGATGATGGGCAAGGACAGCCAACGGCCGTCGTACTCTCTTCTAGTACGTGATGACGGCGGTGTCGGCGGCCAAAGAGAGTGCGAAGTTGATGACGAGGACTGCAAAGAAGAAGAAGAAGAAGAATCGAACGAAAGCGACGACCACGATGCAGGCCGCCGTCACCAACGTCAGCACCACCGCCACCGAAGACGCCGGCGTCGTGGACGGCCACGTGGCGGCCGACTATCGCCAACAGCTTTAGTGACAGAGTTGTTCGAGTATTTCGAACCGATGGACAGCCGACTGGACGACGTGCTGCAACGGGTGTTCTGGATCCAAAACAACTATGTTGGCGGAGACAGCGGACCGAGGGAGCAGCTTGAGGTGCCCGCCGGTGACTCGATGTCCACCACGTCCGAACAGGAAGACGAGTTCTTAGCACGTGATCTGGATGGAACCATTAACAGACACGCGAAAATCATTGCCGCCCTTGATCCTAGCACATTAACATCCAACAACGAACTATCGACGGTCGGTGGTCAAGTGTCTTCACTCTGTCCGAGGTGAGTATTCAACACATCGAAATAATTATGATAATATGCGAGCAGACTAAATTTTTAAATTGTTGTTAAGTAGTACCTGACACCTGTGACATATAATAATTAATAATACATAGCAGTCACTTTGTAATTATGATAATAACACATAAATTGTGTTAAACTTTTTCATACAGTTTTAAGTCGATAACAATCAAAACCCTTTTTGTACTTTGGCCTACTTCATCCCCTCCCTATTTAGGGCTTGACAATCACCAACATAGCTACACGCATGCATCTACCATATATATTATTATCAACGTGCTAGATTTTTACTGTAAATCGTATAACAATACGTTCAGTGGCACAACTTGATGATAAGGAACCCAAGTGAAAAATTCCAAACTGGGGCTCTTCTTGCTGTTAATAAAAATGAAAAGTAGTCAATAAGCTTTATAAAAAAAATTTTAAAAATATGATTTTCTCACATTTCATTTTTGATAATTATTATTTACATCTATTTTATTTTTATAAAATCAAACATATAAATTAACTTTTCTTGTTTTTACGGCAACAATAAGTCATTAATAATTTAAAATTAATGCGCCACTGCCGTCGTTGATCTTACCTGTGAAGCATGCACTAAACTGAATTATTTGGTTCCGTTACAGGTGTTTAGAAAAACGTTACGAAGAAGAAAACCAATGGGTTTTGAAATATATCGATAAGTTCCAAGGTGCCAGCGATACACCACCAACTACATCACGTGTGTGTAGTAGTAAAAATGTCAGTTTCAAAGATATAAACGACGAAGAATTTAAGAAATACTTTCACCGGACTTTAGATTGTCCTCTTTATGCAGCTGAAAAGTTTCATACGAAGTAACACGAAAATGAACATGTTATCACGTGATGCCCATGTAATACGCTGTTGACTGTTGTCGCGTTTATTAATGTTGTATTTTTTTCCGTTTAAATCCTGTTGTCTCTCGGACGTATTTATTTTTCAAACATTAATCCAATTTCGAAAATATTAACCACGCTTGTAAATAAATTTAGTTATACGTCGTTAACGGATGGAATCAAAATATATTGTTTCATTTTTTTTTTTTTTTTGCATTTTTTCATTGAAACGACCTCTAGGACTTCGTCAATGCTTATCAGTTATCACAATTGGGTTGTAGAGAGATCATGTGAACTATTTATCTATATCTATATATATATATATATATATATATATATCACAATATACAATATGATACTACCCCGCTTCTCCAAGAGGAGACATGTGCGGTCTTCACTCCCAGTGGAGTGGGATCTAGTTGGAAAATGGATGACGTAATCGACGACAGATTGGGGATTTGGTGATCACGTAGAACTGTAGAAGTGTAGAACCACACAAATTTTTTTTGCACTATGCTATGAACTGAACCGATGACTGTGTGAGTCGCAGTCAACTGTGAAAATATATAAAAATCACAGCAACATCAAGATTTTACAAAAATAATAATAATAAATCAGAACCTTGGTTAAAAAAAAATATTTAAAACCATGGCTAAACAAGATAAATATAAATTATAAATGTGCAGCCCTTGTGGCTGACAAATAAAAATATAATATTTTGGCCCTTCTGGTCCAACAGAATAAAAGTATAAATGTATAATAATAATATAATAACAGCTATTAGAGCTGTAGCCGTATAGCTTTAATATTAATACAAAAAGCGCCCCTTCTGGTCCAACAGAATGATAATAAATGTACGGCCCTTTGGCCTAACAACTAAACATGTATAATAAAAAAAAAATAATATAAAATAAAACTTTTTGTGACCAGCAGCTGGTCCCGTGTTATAAATTTTAAATAATGTCATAATATACAAAAAATGATGTTTACACACAACACACAAGTAAAATAAAGTTGGCGATTAGCTCGGCGAGATTTACAATAATCTAATAACGATGAGCAAACAAATAGCCTTCATGGCGCACAATAATAATAAAAAATATATTCAAAGGAACTGGCTCTTTAAGCCTGCAGCTAACATGTAAAAAAAACAACAGATTAATTACTATTAAAGTAAAATAATTATAATATTAATATTGTGAATTGTGATGATGTATAAAAGCGCGCGCGCCGATACTGCTGCTATAACGTTTGGCTCAAGAAAAAAATGTCACGGCGGCCGTGTTAATGATATTCACCGCAGACGACGCGGCGGCTTACGATAACACATTGGGCGTGATCTACATACTAGAGCTCTGCATGGTCCACAATTTCAGGGACCAGACCGGACCGATGGAGAATATTTAAGACAGAGACTGGACCGAACCAATATGTATGGCTATGCAACTGGACCAGACTTAACCGAAATATTTATAATTTTTTAAAAAAGACCAAACCGGACCAATAAAAAAAAAAATTTTCGATAGAAGACCGGAGACTTGACTACAAACAATTTTTTTATTGAAGACAAATCTAGACCAGACCAATCTATAAAGGTATTAGGCAGGACTGGACCGGACAGGACCGGACTTAATTATTAAAGGCACAAAATTAAATTAAAACTGAAAAAAAAATGTATGACTTAGACAACTACAGACTACAGTATAATAATTAGAACATTTAGAACATAACTACTTACTGTTACTTCCCAATGTTATACCTTATACCACTTACCCACCTATTTTAAATATATTTTAAGCATAACTTGTTTCTCTTGTTAATATTGTAATATTGATTAACATTGTATGTTATTAATGTATATGATTAACATATTGTTATATGCACATTATAATTAATGTGTTAAGTTATTATAATAACTAAATAATAATTAAGTTGTCATGCCAACCAAGTAGATCCTGTCTATACTCTACAGTAATAGATGTAGTCAACTGGCAATAGACTCCAATGTCTTCTAAAAAAACATGTATGTTGTCAATATTCCTGACAAAAAAAATTAATTATACAGTTATTTTTTTTTTTTTTTGGAG
Organism: Diuraphis noxia; assembly: GCF_037042655.1. Classification (NCBI taxonomy): domain Eukaryota; kingdom Metazoa; phylum Arthropoda; class Insecta; order Hemiptera; family Aphididae; genus Diuraphis; species Diuraphis noxia. The sequence goes on along the minus strand of NW_028301711.1, from coordinate 88,431,689 downwards.
TACTGATACTGATTTATTTTTATTCAGTAGCAGAAAATATGACCAGAACATTTTAATACGTACTACTTAGTAATAATAAAAATCCATATTTTTTTTTTAAAATTAATAGTACCTATAAGTACTCATTGTTTTAAATTTAACTTAGTACAAATTCATTGATATTAAAACCTAATGATTCGTTACTAAGTGAAATATCGTTAGTCCTGCAATCATAAACCATATGCCACTAAAAAAAGCTTATTTACACATCCTTTTTTAGTATCATAGGACATAGATGTTATATTAGTATATTACTATATAAATTTAACTTAATAAATAATAACTGAAATTGTGAATACAAAATAAATAACTTGTATTATTCAAATATAATAATTAATAACATAATATATCAAACTAAACATCTTAAAAATAAAAATGTAATAGTTTTATATCAATTTACTATTAACAGCATATATTGTTTAAATTTAGATCTGAAAACTTTAGAAACATAATATAATTAATTTAGTATGATGTACTAATACATACTATGTGTATTGTATTTACAGAACCTAAACCTACTATAAAACATGTTTGAAATTTGAATTTTATAAATAAATTAGAAACTTTATTTTTTTAAATTGTTGAAATGGTTGTTTAAAAATAAAATTGCATCCACAGTTGAGCCACTAAAGCAACTCCTTCGCTCTTCAACAACTCTTCCAGCAGTACTAAATGATCGTTCGCTACTGGCGCTACTTGCTGGAATAGCAAATATTTGCTTAGCCAACATGGATAGGTATGGAAAATTAAACATTTGATTTTTCCAAAATGTTAATACATTATCTTCTTTCACATCAAACTCAAAGTATTTTTGTTTGTACTCTTCCAGTTCTTTTTTAAACCTGGGGACATTTTCGAAATGTTCGGAATCATTTTATGCATCTTCCCATTCTGAGAACGGTGTACTTCCTGAAAGGTTTTTAGGAATATCTCTTTCTTGTGGTAGTATATTACTTAGTTCACTATTTTCTTCTAATTCAATCTGCGATAGTTTCAACTCAATATTTTGATGGATGCGAGCTTTATCATTTTCACTAAACATTTTTAATGATTTAAATTTTGGTGACAAAAATACAGCAATTTCATGTTCATCAGACAATTGGAATTTAGATTCCATGAGTTTTAATCCTTGTTTACCTAATATATGTAAAATAGAATTAGTAGTAGGTTCTTCATCACTGTTACACATATTGATCTGAAAATCAGCATACTTTTTTAAATGCTTTTTTAGTAATTGTTGGTATAAAATTGCTTTGTAGATAGTTGGACATTTGTCACCTTCAAGATCATCGGAGGCTTTCTTGAAAGGATCCAAAAACTGAATAATTTTTTCAAGTAAATCAGTATTAATATTTTTTATCCGACCAAAGTGTTCTCCATGTATTAGTATAATTTCTGGAAGTGCTTTATGAACTGACTGAAACATTAAAAGTCGAGTGTTCCACCTTGTTTCCACCTCTTGCACAAGTCCTTTGCTAAGCTCACAATTCCTTCCAGAGCTTTTCATATACTTAACCAAGTTTTTACTTTCAACCATTAATGTTAAAATGGGTTCTAATGGTTTAATCCCAAATTCTTCTTCTTGCTCTAAAAATTTTATGTCAAACAAATTTCTCAAAACTGTGTTTAGTAAGTGAGCACAACAATTCAATCTATTGTAGTTTCTAAGTGCGCTTAACATATTTGAACCTTGGTCGGTTACAAATGTGACACAGGACATCAAATCACCATTAAACTCAGTTGCTGACTCAGATATTTGAAAAAAAAAATTACACATAAACCGTTTTATATTTTCACCAGTTTTTGCTTCATAACTGGGAAATTGGCCAGTCATAAGTAGGCGATTATTAAGTTCCCAATTACTGTCAATATAATGTAATGTTATTGACATGTAACTGTTTTTTCTATAGTTGTCTGTCCACATGTCACAAGTTGATGCACACAACTTTTTTTTTATACTAGCACATATATACTTAAAAAGCTCATTTCTTATTTCCTTAGCAGTTTTTTGTATATGTCTAGATATAGTAGTTGGATGAGGCAAAATATCAGTTATGTCAGTTCTTCCCAACGTTGTACCAGTGTCCAATAGAAATTGACCAAAACACTTAAAACCTTCACCATTAATAGCAGACATTGGTCTAATATCCAAACAACAAAATTTAACACATTTTTCAATTGTTTCATTTTTTAAATAGGTTGGTATTATTTTTTTTTTCTTGTTTGTAACTTCAGTATACATGTCGATTGTTTTTTGTGATTTTAATTCACTGGCACATTTGTGTCTGTTCAGTGTAGCCGTACTTGTGGTTTTGCTATATAGTTCTTTGCAATTGATGCATGCAACAAAATCAGTCAATTCTTCATCAAGAGAATCCAGGTTTTCTAAATTTTGTTTAACGAACATGACTGTTTGAAATTTTTCCCAAGTTGAACTTTTTCCCCCATGGGGTACCAACACATACTCCCCAGTATCATTTAACAATTTCCGTTTGATTAAAATTTTTGAATTTGAAACATTTATGTTTGTTGACAATGGAGTAGTATCAATTATTAAAGATGAAGAACTTGAAGCAAAAGAAAAATTAGATGAATCATCAATTGTGTCATTTGGTGTTGGAGTACTGTTCCTTAAATTTTGATTATTAGATGAACTGGTTGAAGTACTTAGAAAACTTGAATCCAAAAATTCACGTATTTCTTGGGAGTTATTCATAGTTCTAAAATAATTTAAAAAAAACATTAATGCTAGTAAGTTATCATAAATATTGTGAAAATCATAATTAACAAAATATACAAAACTATTTTACAATTAGAAAATGATTTATACATTTTTTTTTTCACCTAAGAATTTAAATTATAGCTTTGAAAAATATCAAGAGCATTTAAGTGATGAAAATGCATACATTTACACCTAGCAAATGAGGACCCCTTTGTAGGTATATTGTAATATAGGAGTTATGGAGTTATGTAATTTCAACCTAGTTAATGCCAATCTTAATAAAATACATTATTAATAATAATATGGTACTTTTATTCCAAATTAAATATTAATAGTATAAAATTATAATATTAGTTTTAACTACCTCTGGAATTATATAAAGTATTAATAATAATGTAGATTGTAGTAAAACAAACCATTATTCAAGTATATAAAAGTATTTAAATAGGTTTGAGTATTATATTATCAATGTTATTCTGAGGTTTTGCAAGGCCCTGTATGAAAATAGGCACACTAAAATACAAGTTTTATAACTTCATAGGGTTTATTTATACAATAATCTATTAGTTAATTTTGCTTCTAAATAAATACAAATAATACAATAAGGGGCTTGGTTATCTATCCTAGTCAGTAGTTTCCTTTGAATTATACAAGTAATTCAGTATACAAAATTAACTGCTAAGTTATTTGGGTTAAAAACAAAGTAGTTTTATTTTAACATAATGGCAATATAGATTAATACAGATTGCGTTGAGATGAAATTATGATTCTACATTAATTAATAATAATACATAAATACCTATTATTATACCATTAATTTTATACATGTATTGACATTTGGCAAAAACTAATTTAAACAACTATAGTACAAATGGCTAATAGTAAAATAAAAAACTTTAATTATATTAATATCATCAAATATGTTGACAAACTCTCGTTTTTCGTACCTAAACTAATATACAATGATCTTATATCATTGAATTCAGATTTAACACTATTCATTACAGTGACCCACTTGTAATCTACTGTACAGCAGAGTGACATCCACTTACCCGCGTTTTTTAAACTATGTATTACTGACAAGTTATAACATAATATTAATAAAAATTCTTTTTAATATTTATTACAATCATATATTGTATATAATAAATAAATACAAACATTAAATGATTATAAACATTTAGAATATGTAATCTAAACACTTTAAAAATGAGAGAATCATAAGTTTTTACTTCATAGGCGAATCTACGGAGTGTGCCGGGTGTGCCAAGGTATACCATAATATATATAAAAAAAAAATTAAATTAAATAACAATAATTAATAATATCAGGCAATTAAACATTTATTAAATATTAGTTTTTTGAAAGATTGGACATAGGTTAGTAAACAAGTGCACACTCAAATGTTAAACTCTGGGTTCACCTGTGTTTTACTTTGTTTTGAAATTAATGAAATAAATGATAAAATTGAGAACATTTAAAAAAGTTAGAATATTGATAAATAGTGAGTAGCAAGTAGCGAGTAAAGACAACCGTATTAATGATATTAATAATTAAAGTAAACTTAAGACTAATGTATTAAAGAAGAAATAATATTGGAAATTTTTGATCTACGAAAACCGCTCGTTAGGTATTTTATGCTAATTTAAAAAATATTAATTTTAAAATATACAAACGAGAAAAATGTTACTATACAATATGTCATTAAAAAAATTAACACAAAGCAATGTCAGAGAGTACTGAATTTAGTAAAAATTAGCTCTTAATGCACTGTTAAATGGGTAAATAAAATAAAATATATAATATATATTTTTATTTTATTTTATTAAAAATCAAGCAAGTAAAAAAACAAAATATAACTACTGTTATTATAATTGAATTAAAAAGTAAAAAGTAAAAATATTTAAATTTTAAATATTATTATAAATTCAACAAGTTATAATAGATAATATTAAGATAGTAATAATTGCAGAAAACATTATTATGTTATATTGTGGGTATAAAGTATAAACAATAAACAGTTAATGAGTTAATAATCAACAACGACATATCAACCTAAAATCAGTGATTGAAATGACTTTGCCAAGTTTTTTGTATGAATATTCCAGATATATTATTAATCTTAGAATGTTAGATCACGTTAAGATATTTATTGTATTTATTATTGATAAAGGACTTCTTATAATATTTTTCACTTAAAAACCCTTACGCTAAAAACACATTTAAGTATCAAAAACGTGTTTTATTATGATATTGATATTGACTTAAAACTAATATTTTGCGATATGAAAAAGAAAACCCAATGGTTTCTAGAACAATTTTTAAAACATTTGACTTAACTTTTGGCCTTTCACTTCTCAGCCATCGATAGAATATTTACATATTATATTTTTAGTACTTAGTTCACGATGACTTGATCACTTATTTAAATACTTAGTATTGAAAAAAATAAAATGTGCCCACCTATCAAAGTATCAACATTTAAAATATAAATATTTGTATTTACCTGTGTGCTGTAACCTGTATATTTTCAACAAAACCTCATCAGCATTCAGCAACTCACAGGCTCACACGGCAGGTAGTAGGTACGTCGCACGTAGACACGTAGGTAATAATTACTTTTCCTTGCAGTCTTGCACTCGCCACTCGAGACTGTATATTATAAATCAATAACAATTAACAAAGTTATTGACATTTTGATTTTAATTTAAATTTAAATGAAAATACCTACTTACATCTGCCGAACAAGATAGAGGACCGAAAACGGCGAAAACTTACAAGTTTATTGTCACTTGACAGACTAAACCACTAAACAGTAAACAATCGTGTTCGATATAACATAGGTACCGACTTATATTAATTTCGGTCGCCGTTGGGGCGTCGGTCGTCGACGACACAACGGTTCTGGAAATACCGATAATTTAACTATTTAAGAATTATATTAATATATTTTACTATTTTAGTTATTAGATATTGCATTTGTATTACGTAATCGTATACTCGTATTGCATATAGAACTAATAGTGAATAATATTGGATACAAGTCTGGGATTTCCCTACTTCGTATATTTTAATTTATATATTAAATTCTAATTAACTAATTTAAAAATATACAAATTCATTTTTTTTTTCTGACAACATTGATTAGATAAAACCAAACCAGACTGGACCAGACCGTGATTCTAAAACTTATACAGAAAAAGACCGATTTAATATTTTTAAATTTTGGACCGATCCGAACCAGACCAATGTGTTAATTACTTAGCCTAACTAAAAAAAAACCATGAACATTGAAAATCAGACCGCAATGGACTGGACTTAAATGGCGTTTAATGTAAAAGACTGATTTAGACCGGACCGCGGTCCAGTCCGGTTCAGTCCAGACCGGTCCGAGCAGGACCATGCAGAGCTCTACTACATACATCATATAATAATAATTCACAATCACACAATTAATACAAAAATAGTGACAATTATATATGACTTTGTGTGACTTGTGTGTGTGTAGTGTGTGGCAAAGCATATACGTCGTACGTCGGCTCAAACAATATTAGGGTATAATTCAAAACAACACAATTAAAAAGTCCCCACAAGTAATCAATAAGTACAAAATACTCAAAATAGATAAAATAATTCAAATAGCATTTATTCAAACATGACATGGTGGTATTTTTATGTTAAATAAAAAATTATAGTGATATTTTTGTACATCGTATTATGGTATGCGGTATTTATCCATTGTGGTTATTATAATTTATAGTCATCATTAATCATTATAAATATTAAACAGTTTTGATAATTATATATTTAATAACACGGTGCCACGCTGGTATAGTCCACCCAGAGCCTGCGTCGCCTAAAAGTTAAGTTTAGATGTAGTACCTATAGATTAGTTAAGATGTTTAAATTAAACGTCTGTTATATATACCTTTTATTTCGTAATATAAAAACAAAGTTTTATATCATAGAAAATATTGTTAATTATTATAATGTTACTAAAAATGGTTAAAGTTTTGTTTTATTATTGGTGGTTTATAATTAATAAAAAAGCGGGTAAGTCGTGGATGTCACTCTGCTGTACAGTAGGTTACAAGTGGGTTACTGTAATGGATGGAATTAAATTTGAATCTAATGATATTATATCATTCAATGATAATCATTGTATACGAAAAACGATTCTGAGCGAAGACGGTTTATCTGCCTAGGATATATTATAGATTATTAAAAATTTTCAAATCTTAGATTTAAAAAGAACATTTTTTATGAATTTCTAGTTTGAAATAATTTGCGAATTTTCGTGATTTTCGTGATTTTTACATATGTTTTAATTTGAACATGACGTAATTTTTACGTATTTAGTCAAAATTTGAACTTTAAATGCCTATAAAAAAATATTGTGAATATATTTCTTTTATTTTTCAATTGCTATTGCAAAAATATATTAAGAGCCTTGTATTAAATTTTCAAATCTTAGATATAAAAGGAAAATTTTTTATGAATTTCTAGCATAAAATAATTTACGAATTTTCGTGATTTTACATAATATGTTGTCGAAATTCAAAATTTGAATGCTTATAAAAAACAATTGTGACTATGTATTTCTTTTATTTTTCAACTGCTATTGTCAAAATATGTTAGGAGACTTGTATTAAATTTTCAAATCTTAGAATTAAAAATAAAAACTTTTATGAATTTCTATCTAAGATAATTTGAACATTGCCGTAATTTTTACGTATTTAGTCAAAATTCAAACTTTGAATGCTTATAAAAAAAAATTGTACCTATGTATTTTTAATACTTTTTAACTGCTATTGTTACAATGTGTAATGAGCCTTGTATTACATTTTCAAGCTTTTCTAACGAACAAATAATTTTTTATCAATAATTATAGAAAAAAAAAACTAAAAAAGTTGAAAAATTAAAATGTCAGTAAACAGCTCAAACCAAATCTAAATATTTTGAAAATTTTATAAAATATATAAAATGCCTATATAAACATTCAGTCAAAATTCAAGTATCTGCGGTCATTTGTTTTAGTGTTACACCAAAATAAGGAAATCGCTAAAAGTGAAAATCCAATGTTGTAAAAATTTAAATTTCAAATGCTCATAAAAATGTAATTTGAATTTCCGGTGGACTTTTTATTTGTGATAAAGATTGAAAAACTTGTAAGGAATCTTGTATTAAATTTTCAAATCTTAGATATAAAATGAAATTTTTTTATGCATTTCTAGCTTAAAATAATTTGTGAATTTTCGTGATTTTTACGTATTTAGTCAAAATTCAAACTTTGAATGCTTATAAAAAAGAATTTTGACTATGAATTTCTTTTATTTTTCAACTGCTATTGTAACAATATATTAAGAGCGGACAATAACATGAAAACCCTAGCCTTGGTTACAAATTTGTCACAATAAATTTCTTAATTAACAAAATTAAATTAAAATCTCACTGTTGCTGCTTGGACTAATACAGTTAATAATAATAAAATTAAAATAATACAATTCGATTTATAATATTTACCATTTTTATATAGGTACATTTGAATACTGGAATTATAAAATCGATAATAACCGAAAAGCGCCATCTATCTAGATACGGTTTAATCATGAAGAGAGCTGGTCTCATGTTAGTTATATCGTGGGGGCACGCGTATAATATTCGAAAATAAAACGGCCGAACAGTATTTTTGACTAAAAGTATTTTTTCCAAATAATATATCATAAGAAAAGTATTTTAACAGATCTGTATTTTTGCCGAAACATATTTTATCCGAACAGTATTTTTGCCGAAAAATGTAACGTCAGGAAATAAAATACAAGAAAATATTTCTTCCAAAAAATATTTAAGTAAAATTATACTCAACGAAAAAATTCAATCTGAAAAATATTAAGTCAGAAAAGTATTTTTGTCGAAAAAAAAATGTTCGAACCGTATTTTTGCCGAAATATATTTTATCCGAACAGTATTTTTGCCGAAAAATGTAACGTCCGAAAATAAAATACAAGAAAATATTTCTTCCAAAAAATATTTAAGCAAAATTATACTCAACGAAAAAATTTAATCCGAAAAATATTAAGTCAGAAAAGTATTTTTGTCGAAAAAAAAAAATGTTCGAACCGTATTTTTGCCGAAAATTATTTTTAGGATGATTTCGCATCAGCGAACTCTAGTGGATACTGAATTGAAACTCTACTCATTATACGTGCATAATATATGACGTTTGACGGGCGACGGCGAATTAAAATTAATCATTTAAGGGCATGTGACCTGTTTTTCCTTCAAAAAACGGTCTGGAATAAATTCACGTCTTAACACCAACCTTCTCGCGATTTTTAATATTGAAAAATATGGAAACTGAAAATGGTGGTGTTAAAATAATATGCCCGAAACTATTATTTTAGAAGTTATAGCCGTTTCAAATTTGCGCAAATAGCGTTTGGGATTTGGGGCCTTGGGGGGTATGAGGGCTAAAGCCTCACTTAGATAATATTAAATAAGCTTAAAACAAAATGTAGGAAATTTTTGGAGGCTTGCCCCTTAAGACCCCCTATTTGATTCTATGCGTTCAACGCATACCTGCTATAAACTGTATTAATTTATTATGAGCGCTTAAAATTTCAATTTTGTGACTTAACCTATAGACAGTACCGGATCTAGGGGGGGGGGGAGATCCGGGGCCAATGCCTCGGACGCTTATCATAGAGGGGCGCAAATTTCAAATTTGAAACTCATCATTTTTATGATTTGGTGACTTTTAGGGGCGCTAATATTATGTTGTATAATTTGTAGATCCGGTACTGCTTATAGAGGAAAAGTTTAAGTATAGGTAACAATAATAACGTTCTCCCTATATTAAAAACCAATATAATTCTGGAAGGTGCAAATTTGAACGGTACAATTCTGGAATGTAAATCGTAAATTATTTACTATATAAATATCTGCGCAGCCACTCACTCGCTTTGCTACGCTTCGAACAAAAAAAACCAAAATATCCCTCGACTTGCTTTGAAACACCACCTCAAGTAGGTCAGTCTACATATTTTACAGTCCAGATTTTTACCACTTAAATACCAAGTATAGTGGTTATCTCCCTTGGCCTACCGGCTCCGAATCCCAAGCTCCCTAGGGCTAAAATATTGAATAATTAAACTTATCTATGCTTACTAGTTATTAAAGTACTAAATAAGTTACCTTAACTATGTCTCTATGCTAGCGCCTGGGTGGATTCAAAAACATTGTATTATACTATTTATTATTTATATTATTATACAATACATTATTATAATACCTAGTGGATACATATTAAAATATAAGATGACCCTTGAAAATACGGATTATGTATTTATTAATATAAATAAAATAAATTATTTAAGTATTTAAGTTTTCGTTTTATGATTCAAAATATATGTTTATATGTATTATTAATACCTACTTAAAGACAACTTAGCTTATACAGGTGTTTAGTGACAGACCAATCTTATGGTGGTACCTAGGTAATAAATTCAGCATGGAAACTGACCACACACTTTAGATTATGACAAGAGGTGGATTTCAATTTAGTATAAAATTTAAAATATTTAAATATATATTTGTTTATTACAAAATATTTATATATTATATTAAAATAAGTTTTTATATTGAAAATAAGATAGAAATAATAACCAAATGTATTATAGGTATGATTAGTGATTATAGTATAGTAAAGTTATTAAACATATGTTTAGAAAAGTACGTCTAACTCCTTAGAATTTATTACATTACAACAGTTGACCAGGACTTACTGAATTTATACATAAGCATAGCATAATATATACTATATAGTAACAGACCGAATTCTGATGAGTGATGAGTTATGAATAAATACTTAAGAATTTCTTCTAACAAATACTAACTCTTGATTACTCACGATAGTAACCAGGTTACATTTGCAGTATTTGCACAAAATTAGTTAAATTATTAATATGAAAATTTCACCTTAATTTATTATTGATTGCTATAACTAAATACTTAATAGTGCTTAGTTGCTCTAAAATTATACGGTTCTTAAAAATACTATTACAATTGAACGAATGAAAACGTTGATTGTGTTGTTACATTAAAACTTGAGTCATTATTAAAATAAATGTATTTTGACTTATTAACGGTACCTAATTAAAATCTATTTAAGAGTGTTATACATAAACAATTGTTTATTATAATTTATAAACTTTGAATTTCAATCATTAAAATGTATGATATATAATATATATACCAAGGTGTCGAAAATTCTTATAATTAAATGTATATTGTTATAATACTATAATATGACATTATAACATGTCTTGAAATCTACTAACGCTTTACAATAGGTAGAGTAAATTAGGAAATGACAGAAGATGTATGTTATATTAGGTAATAGGTACCTCTATATACTTATAGAATTTTAAACATTGTTTTATGTTTGCATTTTATGTTTTATTATACTCTATTAAGAATTATTGTGGTCATCTGTTTGTGGATGAGATTAATCCCACATAGGTTGGGTAATAAAGTTTATCGATAGAGAATTGTATGCAGATTCCAATTACATGGTCGGTGTAACGAATCTTTAGATTACTTTTAAAAAGCATAATAACAAAACCAAAAAATCATACAAATACAAAATTCGCTTAATCAATAATCATAGATTAAAAATTATGAAAATTATGATAACGAATTATTATTTAGAATAACCATGGTTAAGGTTGTAGAAGATTCGCACTAAAGATGTCAGCAAAAAATTGAAATTGAAGTTGGAATGGGAATTTTTATATTTCTAAGTTGGTACACCTAAAAATAATATTAATTTCGGATAAAATATTTTTCGTCGAAAATACGTTTCGGGTAAAATATTTTTCAGAAAAAAAAACGTTTCGGTTGAAATATTTTCGGCTTACTTATTTCCGTGTAATATATTTTCTGATAAAATATTTTTCGTGTATTTTACTTTCGTTTTTAATAATTTTCGGATAAAATATTTTTCGAAAGAAAAACGTTTCGGTTGAAATATTTTCGATTAAAAAATTTTCGTCTTTCTTATTTTCGTGTACAATATTTTCTGGTAAAATATTTTTCGTGTATCTTACTTTCGTATTTAATAATTTTTGGTAAAATACGTTTCTATTAAAATATTTTTCGGATAAAATAAATTTCGTAAATATATTTTCGGATATTATATTTTGGATATTAAACATTGGATATCACCCCGAGAAATTACCTAAAATACGCCACTGGTACCAGGGTTATAGTCGATAATCGTTCTTCAGTATTAGCGTCGTTGGTGCGTGGCGCGTAGTTTCGACGGCCGGTGGAAGTATTCAACGAACATCACGATCACATTATACGTCCCTGTTACATATAATTCAATCTTTCAGGTTCAACGAACATCACGATCACATTATACGTCCCTGTTACATATTATTCAATCTTTCAGGTTCTAAAAGAACTATAATAAATTATTTTATGCTAGAAATTCATAAAAAAAATTCGTTTTATATCTAAGATTTGAAAATTTAATACATAGTTCCTATCATATTTTTACAATAACAATTGAAAAATAAAAGAAATGCGTCGTCATAGATTTTTTTTTACAATCATTCAAAGTTTGAATTTTGACAACATAATATGTAAAAATCACGAAAATCCGCAAAATATTTCAAACAAGAAATTCATAAAAAATTTTCGTTTTAAATCTAAGATTTGAAATTTTTTAATAATCTATAATATATCCTAGACAGATAAACCGTCTTCGCTCAGAATCGTTTTTTGTTTACAATGATATAATATAATTGGATTCAAATTTAATTTCATCCATTACAGTAACCCACTTGTAACCTACAGTGCAGCAGAGCGACATCCACGACTTACCCGCTTTTTTTACCTAATTTTTATCGAACGCGATAAGTGACGAATAACGATTTGCGTTGATGAAACGGAGTCAGTAGTACCAGGATCCAGGTTGTTTTTTTTCAGGGATAAGGGTAGTGCCTTCCATATCTGAACCCCCCCCCCCCCCCAAATTTAAAAAAAACTTAATATTAACATTTATTATAAAATTTAATATTTTAATTTTATATATTATATATATATTATATATTCATTAAATATTGGATATCACCACGAGAAATTACCTAAAATACGCCACTAGTACCAGGGTTATAGTCGATAATCGTTCTTCAGTATTAGCGTCGTTGGTGCGTGGCGCATAGTTTCGACGGCCGGTGGAAGTATTCAACGAACATCACGATCACATTATACGTCCCTGTTACATATAATTCAATCTTTCAGGTTCTAAAAGAAACTTCAACGTTTCTACAATGTTCCTTCAATGTAAAAAGCGCAACATTATCATTGTTAATTCAGCACATTCATTGCTCTGCTTAGAGTCTTGAATTAAATTCTGATAATTAAGATTTTTCTTTCATCCGAGTTTACCAATTAGTTTTTAATTAACATATTCAAATTAAATTTTTATGAGCATTTGAAATTTAAATTTTTACAACATTGGATTTTCACTGGATTTCACATTTAGTGATTTTCTTATTTTGTTGTAACTCTAAAAATCTAAAACAATAAATGACCGCAGATACTTGAAATTTTTACTGAATGTTTATATAGGCATTTTATATATTTGATAAAATTTTCAAAATATTTACAATTGTTTTGAGCTGTTTACTGACATTTAAATTTTTCAACTTTTTTAGTTTTTTTTCCTATAAATATCGATAAAAATGTATTTTTTCGGTAGAAAAGCTTGAAAATTTAATACAAGGCTTCTAAAACATTTTAACAATAGCAGTTGAATAATAAAATAAATTCAAGGTCATATTTTTTTTTTTTTACAAGGATTCAAAGTTTGAATTTTGACAACATACGTAAAAATCATGAAAATTCATAAATTATTTTATGCTAGAAATTCACAAAAAAATTTCGTTTTATATCTAAGATTTGAAAATTTAATACATAGTTCCTATCATATTTTTACAATAGCAATTGAAAAATAAAAGAAATTCGTAGTCACAATTTTTTTTTACAATCATTCAAAGTTTGAATTTTGACAACATAATATGTAAAAATCACGAAAATACGCAAAGTATTTCAAACAAGAAATTCATAAAAAATTTTCGTTTTAAATCTAAGATTTGAAAATTTTTAATAATCTATAATATATCCTAGACAGATAAACATTCTTCGCTAAGAATCGTTTTTCGTATACAATGATATAATATAATTGGATTCAAATTTAATTCCATCCATTACAGTAACCCACTTGTAACCTACAGTGCAGCAGAGCGACATCCACGACTTACCCGCTTTTTTTACCTTATTTTTATCGAACGCGATAAGTGACGAATAACGATTTGCGTTGATGAAACGGAGTCAGTAGTACCAGGATCCAGATAGTTTTTTTTCAGGGATAAGTGTAGTGCCTTCCATATCTGAACCCCCCCCCCAACTTAAAAAAAACTTAATATTAACATTTATTTTAAAATTGACTATTTTAATTTTATATATTATATATATTATATATTCATTAAATATTGGATATCACCCCGAGAAATTACCTAAAATACGCCACTAGTACCAGGGTTATAGTCGATAATCGTTCTTCAGTATTAGCGTCGTTGGTGCGTGGCGCGTAGTTTCGACGGCCGGTGGAAGTATTCAACGAACATCACGATCACATTATACGTCCCTGTTACATATAATTCAATCTTTCAGGTTCTAAAAGAAACTTCAACGTTTCTAAATGTTCCTTCAATGTAAAAAGCGCAACATTATCATTGTTAATTCAGCACATTCATTGCTCTGCTTAGAGTCTTGAATTAAATTCTGATAATTAAGATTTTTCTTTCATCCCAGTTTACCAATTAGTTTTTAATTAACATATTCAAATTAAATTTTTATGAGCATTTGAAATTTAAATTTTTACAACATTGGATTTTCACTGGATTTCACATTTAGTGATTTTCTTATTTTGTTGTAACTCTAAAAATCTAAAACAATAAACCCAGATAGCAAAGAAATATATTATCAACATTGCATTAAAGTTTTTTTACTAACGATTACAGTAAATACATATTAAATGGATGTTTCTTTTTGATTTTTTAATGTCTCCACAACATGCATGCAACTTTTATGGCCACAGTTTTAATATTCATGCCGTTTTAAATAATGAACATGCATATAATGATACATGTGTGTTGTATAACATGCCAGCAATATTTGTCTAATGCATTAAACATTTTTTGTATCCTATATGGAATATTCGATAAATGTTGATTAAGAACATATATAACATTTATATAATGGTTTATTTTCAAATGTTAATATATATGTAATGAAGGGACAATATTAAAGGACTATATATAGGATACTATATTATTATATTATATTGTATAGTATTTTAATGTAGAATTATTATAATAATATGATTCAACATTCCTAAAATATAGATTATATAAATAATGTTTTACATAATATACAATAATATACCATTGCTTTATTAAAAGGATATGTATATTAGTCTTTGGAAGTGCACATTATATGTTTGTGATAAACCCATAGGCTTATTATACTGGTGGCCTGCCCACCAACCCACTTCACTATAAATAATAATTGTCTTCCATACCCACTGTATTTTTAATTTGAGTTTCATAATTATAAAATAATAATTGTCTAAAAAATAAAAATAAAAATTGATAATTTTGCAAACCTTGATGAGATACAATAAAATACGATATGAAAAAAAAAAATGCTATTTTTAATTAAGAACGACATTATATTAAAAAATATCATATATATATAAAAAAAAAATCAAAATTGAGTAACTTTTCAGTTTTATACAAATCATATAATATTATATTATTAACAATATAAATCAATTTCTTGATAGTATTATAATATTTATAGTAAACATAATAAAAAATAAAAAGAGATACATGAGAAAAATTAAATTTTAAAATAAAAAGGAAAGTTTTTATAATACATACAGCATAATACAATATACATTATACAATATTTAAAAACATATCAATATTGTGCGACTCGCAGTTTGTATTACTACACATAAGTTATTCAAAATATAAAATTAAATTAGAATTAACTTTCGGTAGGTATATTTAAATATACTGACTAAAAAAAAATATAATAAACAACAAATAATATTTTGCAACTCATAACAAAAAAATTGACATTGAATATTATAAATATTAAATAATAATATAAAAAAAAAATTGTTAAATAATATATATAAATGTATGCACATATATATTTTTGTAATAAAACAGCAAATATTTTAATTGGATGTAGAACCAATATTCTTACATTTT
The DNA here is from genome assembly GCF_037042655.1 of Diuraphis noxia. Classification (NCBI taxonomy): domain Eukaryota; kingdom Metazoa; phylum Arthropoda; class Insecta; order Hemiptera; family Aphididae; genus Diuraphis; species Diuraphis noxia. Next base: position 88,415,576 of record NW_028301711.1, on the reverse strand, counting down.
TGTTGTTCTCTTTGGAGTCTGAATGGCGCTTGAGACAAATATATCTTAATACAATCTTCTATATCATTTAGTTGTACTTCAGAATATTTTGAATCTTTCTTTATAGATTCTATAATGAAAAAAACACAATATTGTATAATATAAGTATATGAACTAAAACTATTAAAATTAAATACTTATACAATAGTATTATTATATATATATTATAGTACCTAAAATCACTGCACAGATATTCAGTGTTGAAAATGGATCTTTCTTTCTAATTCCATGATAAGAAAAATGGCACAAAATGTCATCATGAAACAGTTTTTGAAAAATTCTTTTTACAGATTGTTTGATTGTCTTCCCAGTTTGTTTAGATAGGCTATAAATCTAATAACATAAAAATATATTTTTTTAATTAAACATAATATTATTATATATTCATTAAATATTGGATATCACCCCGAGAAATTACCTAAAATACGCCACTAGTACCAGGGTTATAGTCGATAATCGTTCTTCAGTATTAGCGTCGTTGGTGCGTGGCGCGTAGTTTCGACGGCCGGTGGAAGTATTCAACGAACATCACGATCACATTATACGTCCCTGTTACATATAATTCAATCTTTCAGGTTCTAAAAGAAACTTCAACGTTTCTACAATGTTCCTTCAATGTAAAAAGCGCAACATTATCATTGTTAATTCAGCACATTCATTGCTCTGCTTAGAGTCTTGAATTAAATTCTGATAATTAAGATTTTTCTTTCATCCGAGTTTACCAATTAGTTTTTAATTAACATATTCAAATTAAATTTTTATGAGCATTTGAAATTTAAATTTTTACAACATTGGATTTTCACTGGATTTCACATTTAGTGATTTTCTTATTTTGTTGTAACTCTAAAAATCTAAAACAATAAATGACCGCAGATACTTGAAATTTTTACTGAATGTTTATATAGGCATTTTATATATTTGATAAAATTTTCAAAATATTTACATTTGTTTTGAGCTGTTTACTGACATTTAAATTTTTCAACTTTTTTAGTTTTTTTTCCTATAAATATCGATAAAAATGTATTTTTTCGGTAGAAAAGCTTGAAAATTTTATACAAGGCTTCTAAAACATTTTAACAATAGCAGTTGAATAATAAAATAAATTCAAGGTCACATTTTTTTTTTTTTACAAGGATTCAAAGTTTGAATTTTGACAACATACGTAAAAATCATGAAAATTCATAAATTATTTTATGCTAGAAATTCACAAAAAAATTTCGTTTTATATCTAAGATTTGAAAATTTAATACATAGTTCCTATCGTCGTTGGTGCGTGGCGCGTAGTTTCGACGGCCGGTGGAAGTATTCAACGAACATCACGATCACATTATACGTCCCTGTTACATATTATTCAATCTTTCAGGTTCTAAAAGAACTATAATAAATTATTTTATGCTAGAAATTCACAAAAAAAATTCGTTTTATATCTAAGATTTGAAAATTTAATACATAGTTCCTATCATATTTTTATAATAGCAATTGAAAAATAAAAGAAATGCGTCGTCATAATTTTTTTTTACAATCATTCAAAGTTTGAATTTTGACAACATAATATGTAAAAATCACGAAAATCCGCAAAATATTTCAAACAAGAAATTCATAAAAAATTTTCGTTTTAAATCTAAGATTTGAAATTTTTTAATAATCTATAATATATCCTAGACAGATAAACCGTCTTCGCTCAGAATCGTTTTTTGTATACAATGATATAATATAATTGGATTCAAATTTAATTCCATCCATTACAGTATCCCATTTGTAACCTACAGTGCAGCAGAGCGACATCCACGACTTACCCGCTTTTTTTACCTTATTTTTATCGAACGCGATAAGTGACGAATAACGATTTGCGTTGATGAAACGGAGTCAGTAGTACCAGGATCCAGGTTGTTTTTTTTCAGGGATAAGGGTAGTGCCTTCCATATCTGACCCCCCCCCCCCCCCCCAAACTTAAAAAAAACTTAATATTAACATTTATTTTAAAATTTACTATTTTAATTTTATATATTATATATATATTATATATTCATTAAATATTGGATATCACCACGAGAAATTACCTAAAATACGCCACTAGTACCAGGGTTATAGTCGATAATCGTTCTTCAGTATTAGCGTCGTTGGTGCGTGGCGCGTAGTTTCGACGGCCGGTGGAAGTATTCAACGAACATCACGATCACATTATACGTCCCTGTTACATATAATTCAATCTTTCAGGTTCTAAAAGAAACTTCAACGTTTCTACAATGTTCCTTCAATGTAAAAAGCGCAACATTATCATTGTTAATTCAGCACATTCATTGCTCTGCTTAGAGTCTTGAATTAAATTCTGATAATTAAGATTTTTCTTTTATCCGAGTTTACCAATTAGTTTTTAATTAACATATTCAAATTAAATTTTTATGAGCATTTGAAATTTAAATTTTTACAACATTGGATTTTCACTGGATTTCACATTTAGTGATTTTCTTATTTTGTTGTAACTCTAAAAATCTAAATAATAAATGACCGCAGATACTTGAAATTTTTACTGAATGTTTATATAGGCATTTTATATATTTGATAAAATTTTCAAAATATTTACATTTGTTTTGAGTTGTTTACTGACATTTAAATTTTTCAACTTTTTTAGTTTTTTTTCCTATAAATATCGATAAAAATGTATTTTTTCGGTAGAAAAGCTTGAAAATTTAATACAAGGCTTCTAAAACATTTTAACAATAGCAGTTGAATAATAAAATAAATTCAAGGTCATATTTTTTTTTTTTTACAAGGATTCAAAGTTTGAATTTTGACAACATACGTAAAAATCATGAAAATTCATAAATTATTTTATGCTAGAAATTCACAAAAAAATTTCGTTTTATATCTAAGATTTGAAAATTTAATACATAGTTCCTATCATATTTTTACAATAGCAATTGAAAAATAAAAGAAATTCGTAGTCACAATTTTTTTTTACAATCATTCAAAGTTTGAATTTTGACAACATAATATGTAAAAATCACGAAAATACGCAAAGTATTTCAAACAAGAAATTCATAAAAAATTTTCGTTTTAAATCTAAGATTTGAAAATTTTTAATAATCTATAATATATCCTAGACAGATAAACATTCTTCGCTAAGAATCGTTTTTCGTATACAATGATATAATATAATTGGATTCAAATTTAATTCCATCCATTACAGTAACCCACTTGTAACCTACAGTGCAGCAGAGCGACATCCACGACTTACCCGCTTTTTTTACCTTATTTTTATCGAACGCGATAAGTGACGAATAACGATTTGCGTTGATGAAACGGAGTCAGTAGTACCAGGATCCAGATAGTTTTTTTTCAGGGATAAGTGTAGTGCCTTCCATATCTGAACCCCCCCCCCCCCCCCCCAACTTAAAAAAAACTTAATATTAACATTTATTTTAAAATTGACTATTTTAATTTTATATATTATATATATTATATATTCATTAAATATTGGATATCACCCCGAGAAATTACCTAAAATACGCCACTAGTACCAGGGTTATAGTCGATAATCGTTCTTCAGTATTAGCGTCGTTGGTGCGTGGCGCGTAGTTTCGACGGCCGGTGGAAGTATTCAACGAACATCACGATCACATTATACGTCCCTGTTACATATAATTCAATCTTTCAGGTTCTAAAAGAAACTTCAACGTTTCTAAATGTTCCTTCAATGTAAAAAGCGCAACATTATCATTGTTAATTCAGCACATTCATTGCTCTGCTTAGAGTCTTGATTTAAATTCTGATAATTAAGATTTTTCTTTCATCCCAGTTTACCAATTAGTTTTTAATTAACATATTCAAATTAAATTTTTATGAGCATTTGAAATTTAAATTTTTACAACATTGGATTTTCACTGGATTTCACATTTAGTGATTTTCTTATTTTGTTGTAACTCTAAAAATCTAAAACAATAAACCCAGATAGCAAAGAAATATATTATCAACATTGCATTAAAGTTTTTTTACTAACGATTACAGTAAATACATATTAAATGGATGTTTCTTTTTGATTTTTTAATGTCTCCACAACATGCATGCAACTTTTATGGCCACAGTTTTAATATTCATGCCGTTTTAAATAATGAACATGCATATAATGATACATGTGTGTTGTATAACATGCCAGCAATATTTGTCTAATGCATTAAACATTTTTTGTATCCTATATGGAATATTCGATAAATGTTGATTTAGAACATATATAACATTTATATAATGGTTTATTTTCAAATGTTAATATATATGTAATGAAGGGACAATATTAAAGGACTATATATAGGATACTATATTATAATATTATATTGTATAGTATTTTAATGTAGAATTATTATAATAATATGATTCAACATTCCTAAAATATAGATTATATAAATAATGTTTTACATAATATACAATAATATACCATTGCCTTATTAAAAGGATATGTATATTAGTCTTTGGAAGTGCACATTATATGTTTGTGATAAACCCATAGGCTTATTATACTGGTGGCCTGCCCACCAACCCACTTCACTATAAATAATAATTGTCTTCCATACCCACTGTATTTTTAATTTGAGTTTCATAATTATAAAATAATAATTGTCTAAAAAATAAAAATAAAAATTGATAATTTTGCAAACCTTGATGAGATACAATAAAATACGATATGAAAAAAAAAAATGCTATTTTTAATTAAGAACGACATTATATTAAAAAATATCATATATATATAAAAAAAAAATCAAAATTGAGTAACTTTTCAGTTTTATACAAATCATATAATATTATATTATTAACAATATAAATCAATTTCTTGATAGTATTATAATATTTATAGTAAACATAATAAAAAATAAAAAGAGATACATGAGAAAAATTAAATTTTACAATAAAAAGGAAAGTTTTTATAATACATACAGCATAATACAATATACATTATACAATATTTAAAAACATATCAATATTGTGCGACTCGCAGTTTGTATTACTACACATAAGTTATTCAAAATATAAAATTAAATTAGAATTAACTTTCGGTAGGTATATTTAAACATACTGACTAAAAAAAAATATAATAAACAACAAATAATATTTTGCAACTCATAACAAAAAAATTGACATTGAATATTATAAATATTAAATAATAATATAAAAAAAAAATTGTTAAATAATATATATAAATGTATGCATATATATTTTTGTAATAAAACAGCAAATATTTTAATTGGATGTAGAACCAATATTCTTACATTTTTGTTGTTCTCTTTGGAGTCTGAATGGCGCTTGAGACAAATATATCTTAATACAATCTTCTATATCATTTAGTTGTACTTCAGAATATTTTGAATCTTTCTTTATAGATTCTATAATGAAAAAAACACAATATTGTATAATATAAGTATATGAACTAAAACTATTAAAATTAAATACTTATACAATAGTATTATTATATATATATTATAGTACCTAAAATCACTGCACAGATATTCAGTGTTGAAAATGGATCTTTCTTTCTAATTCCATGATAAGAAAAATGGCACAAAATGTCATCATGAAACAGTTTTTGAAAAATTCTTTTTACAGATTGTTTGATTGTCTTCCCAGTTTATTTAGATAGGCTATAAATCTAATAACATAAAAATATATTTTTTTAATTAAACATAATATTATTATATATTCATTAAATATTGGATATCACCCCGAGAAATTACCTAAAATACGCCACTAGTACCAGGGTTATAGTCGATAATCGTTCTTCAGTATTAGCGTCGTTGGTGCGTGGCGAATAGTTTCGACGGCCGGTGGAAGTATTCAACGAACATCACGATCACATTATACGTCCCTGTTACATATAATTCAATCTTTCAGGTTCTAAAAGAAACTTTAACGTTTCTACAATGTTCCTTCAATGTAAAAAGCGCAACATTATCATTGTAAATTCAGCACATTCATTGCTCTGCTTAGAGTCTTGAATTAAATTCTGATAATTAAGATTTTTCTTTCATCCGAGTTTCCCAATTAGTTTTTAATTAACATATTCAAATTAAATTTTTATGAGCATTTGAAATTTAAATTGTTACAACATTGGATTTTCACTGGATTTCACATTTAGTGATTTTCTTATTTTGTTGTAACTCTAAAAATCTAAAACAATAAATGACCGCAGATACTTGAAATTTTCACTGAATGTTTATATAGGCATTTTATATATTTGATAAAATTTTCAAAATATTTACATTTGTTTTGAGATGTTTACTGACATTTTAATTTTTCAACTTTTTTAGTTTTTTTTTCTATAAATATCGATAAAAATGTATTTTTTCGGTAGAAAAGCTTGAAAATTTAATTTACGGCTTCTAACACATTTTAACAATAGCAGTTGAATAATAAAATAAATTCATGGTCACAATATTTTTTTTTTACAAGGATTCAAAGTTTGAATTTTGACAACATACGTAAAAATCATGAAAATTCATAAATTATTTTATTCTAGAAATTCATAAAAAAATTTCGTTTTATATCTAAGATTTGAAAATTGAATACATAGTTCCTATCATATTTTTACATTAGCAATTGAAAAATAAAAGAAATGCGTAGTCACAATTTTTTTTTACAATCATTCAAAGTTTGGATTTTGCCAACATAATATGTAAAAATCACGAAATCCGCAAAGTATTTCAAACAAGGAATTCATAAAAAATTTTCGTTTTAAATCTAAGATTTGAAAATTTTGAATAATCTATAATATATCCTAGACAGATAAACCGTCTTCGCTCAGAATCGTTTTTCGTATACAATGATATAATATAATTGGATTCAAATTTAATTCCATCCATTACAGTAACCCACTTGTAACCTACTGTGCAGCAGAGCGACATCCACGACTTACCCGCTTTTTTTACCTTATTTTTATCGAAGTAGTATCGATAGTGCCTTCCATATCTGAACCCCCCCCCCCCCCCCCGCCAAACTTAAAAAAAACTTAATATTAACATTTATTTTAAAATTTACTATTTTAATTTTATATATTATATATATTATATATTCATTAAATATTGGATATCGACCCGAGATATTACCTAAAATACGCCACTAGTACCAGGGTTATAGTCGATAATCGTTCTTCAGTATTAGCGTCGTTGGTGCGTGGCGCGTAGTTTCGACGGCCGGTGGAAGTATTCAACGAACATCACGATCACATTATACGTCCCTGTTACATATAATTCAATCTTTCAGGTTCTAAAAGAAACTTCAACGTTTCTACAATGTTCCTTCAATGTAAAAAGCGCAACATTATCATTGTAAATTCAGCACATTCATTGCTCTGCTTAGAGTCTTGAATTAAATTCTGGTAATTAAGATTTTCTTTCATCCGAGTTTCCCAATTAGTTTTTAATTAACATATTCAAATCAAATTTTTATGAGCATTTGAGGGCCGACAATCCAAAACGCACTATTTCCATTTTTCACTTTTTTCAGTATTGATAGATTTGTGTTACCAGCTATTGAAGTTGTTTAGAGATATTGAAATTTTACCAAAAAATGTGTAAAATTGTAGTACATTTTTTTTTGTGATGTCCCCCAAGTTATATTGTAATTAAATGTCCTAAATTTGACATCCAAGTTTATTAATTGTTACAAAACGTACTATTTCCATCCAATAGTACGTTTTGGCATAATTTAAGGAAATAGTACATTTTGCAGTTTATTTTTTCAAAACGTACTATTTCCGGAATTAAAGTTCTATATTATTTATTTTTATAATTGATCATTTTTTTAAAAAATTATCAAAAATAAATGGCATTTTTCTTTACCAATTTTATAATACTACCTATATGAATGTAACAAATATATAAATACTTATTTTATAAAAATATATCCACAACTAATATTCATTAGAAAAAAAAATAATCATTCATGTTACTTTAACATAAAGAAATAAAAATCTTTATATCTAATATATTTCTTCAGTACAATAAAAATTTAACATATTGTGTTTATAGATATAAAATAGACATAAACAGTACTTAATTATTGTTTTATAATAATTGATACAAAATTGTAATTAATATTATAGGTCTTTTACTTAAAAACAAAACTTTTTTTAAAATAAACAATAAAACAAAACATAAAGTTATAATTTATTAATCATAGATAGTAGATACATTTTAATTATTGTCCATTACTTAGGAACAAAATTCTAAAACATCAAAACAAAATAAAAATGTACAATTTATTTATCACAGTTAGTAAATAAATTGCAATAGTCCGTTATTTAGGAACAAAACTCTAAAATATTAAAACAAAATAAAAATTTATAATTTATTTATCACAGATAGTAACTAAATTGCAATAGTCCACTACTTAGGAACAAAACTTTAATATTATAAAACAAAATAAAAATTTATAATTTATTAATCGTAGATACTAAATAAATTGTAATGACCCATTACTTAAAAGTTAAAACTCTTTCTAAAATAGGTACCTAATGTACCAAATATAACATAAAATATTAAAATCTTTGACACAAGACAATGAATGCAATTTTAATTATTAATAATTAATAATTATTCATTATCTTCATCATAATAAGGAACATCTTCTATATTTTCATCAGCTACTTTAAAAATGTCTGCATAAAACTGTTTGGCATCTTCTGGAATATTAAAAAACTTTAAAAGTTTTCTTACATTATCTTGTTTGGCGATTATAACATGATTTTTCTGTGGTAATACTTCAAGGTGGTCAGCCATTGATCTTATACGGCATTTTCTCTTTAAAATATCTACAGTTTCTGGTAAACCACTATAAGTTTTCGAAATTCCAATTGTCTCTTTACCTTTAATATAAGAATACATTTTTTGTTCTGTTGATTTAAATTCTGTCTTAGTTTTTAGAACAGTTTTGGCTGAATTTTTAAAATCATAGACTTTATAAACTTTATTGTACTCTTTCACTGTACAAAAGTTTTTGAATATTTCTATGTACTGGTTTGGTGACACTATATTTTCTTTTTTTCTTAACACTTAGGTCAGATTGTTCAAATTAAATTGCTGAACATCTGAACTAATGACTACTTCATATGATTCTATATTATTAACATCAGTCTGAAAGTCTATGAAAATAAAATATTGTAATTTTAGTAGAGAATTTAAAAAAAAAAATTAAGCACTTGTTTAATTTAATAAATTAATTGATATGTATAGTTTAACTAAGACATGAAAATAAATATAAAAATAGTAGAAGTTCACATTTTGAAAAAGTAAATACAATTATACCATTTACCATTGCCCAAGATATGTGACAAACATGAATAAAATTGAAGGGGTAGCATCTGTATAATTTAATTGAAGCAATTGGGAAGAAAAATTAAATATTAATTTAATTTAATGAGTAAAATAAAATATTGAAAAGGTTCAACATTTTACTAAAACTGATAGCTTTCTTAAGATATGAGAGTAAGTTAAATAGTGATTAGTGGAAACAAAATAAAAATGAATTAGAAATTTACTGTTCCAAACCTAAAATCACTAATTTTTAAATTATAAAAACACAAATTACAAAACATTTGAAGTAAAGTTAAGATGTTTGATTTTGGAATGATATTATACTGTTGTTGTTAAATTTTAATAGTGTAGATGGGTAATAACAATATTTAATATACAAGTTTGACTTTTAAATGTTATTAATTTTAAAATAATAGTGGCTGACTATAAATACATACTACATACAATATTATTATTATGTACTATTAAGTACCTATACAAAATATACAATACCTACATTATTCACTAAAACAAAATATACACGAGTAACTTATAAGTAATTAATATTACTGCTTAAAAATGTGCTTTATAAGGTACCTTTTCTTCATCACTGCTGATACACCCATACTCATAAAAATCAAATACACTATCCGATATATTTGATGCTGATTCACATGAACTCATAATATCCTGTACACAAATAGATTATAGAGTAATGTTTTATGTAAAATATTTTTGATAATATTAATAATAATTATATTAGATTATAAAATAATACAAGTATATTATTATTAAGCTGTAACTTACATCATCTTGATTATTCTCTTGGAATAGTAGTTGTTTAGAACACATTTTTATTTAATTTAGCAATCAATATATTTTTAAAATTTAAAATAAGAGTAAAATATAACTAGGACATTAGGTATTACAACATCTTACTTTTGTTAGAATGATCTTTATGATTTTATGTTTCATTACGAATTAATGATGACTTATGAGATAACAGACAAGACTCTACTTTTGGCGAAATTTGTTATCAATTGTGATAAAGGTAGAGACTTGATGATTATATTATTAGCTGATAAAATATACCAGCAAATTAAAATTAGTAGAATTAACCGAGTAGATAAACCGTCTTCGCTCAGAATCGTTTTTCGTATACAATGATATAATATAATTGGATGCAAATTTAATTCCATCCATTACAGTAAACCACTTGTAACCTACTGTGCAGCAGAGCGACATCCACGACTTACCCGCTTTTTTTACCTTATTTTTATCGAACGCGATAAGTGACGAATAACGATTTGCGTTGATGAAACGGAGTCAGTAGTACCAGGATCCAGGTAGTTTTTTTTTCAGGGAAAAGGGTAGTGCCTTCCATATCTGACCCCCCCCCCCCAAACTTAAAAAAAACTTAATATTAACATTTATTTTAAAATTTACTATTTTAATTTTATATATTATATATATTATATATTCATTAAATATTGGATATCGACCCGAGATATTACCTAAAATACGCCACTAGTACCAGGGTTATAGTCGATAATCGTTCTTCAGTATTAGCGTCGTTGGTGCGTGGCGCGTAGTTTCGACGGCCGGTGGAAGTATTCAACGAACATCACGATCACATTATACGTCCCTGTTACATATAATTCAATCTTTCAGGTTCTAAAAGAAACTTTAACGTTTCTACAATGTTCCTTCAATGTAAAAAGCGCAACATTATCATTGTAAATTCAGCACATTCATTGCTCTGCTTAGAGTCTTGAATTAAATTCTGATAATTAAGATTTTTCTTTCATCCGAGTTTCCCAATTAGTTTTTAATTAACATATTCAAATTAAATTTTTATGAGCATTTGAAATTTAAATTTTTACAACATTGGATTTTCACTGGATTTCACATTTAGTGATTTTCTTATTTTGTTGTAACTCTAAAAATCTAAAACAATAAATGACCGCAGATACTTGAAATTTTCACTGAATGTTTATATAGGCATTTTATATATTTGATAAAATTTTCAAAATATTTAAATTTGTTTTGAGCTGTTTACTGACATTTTAATTTTTCAACTTTTTTAGTTTTTTTTCCTATAAATATCGATAAAAATTTATTTTTTCAGTAGAAAAGCTTGAAAATTTAATACAAGGCTTCTAACACATTTTAACAATAGCAGTTGAATAATAAAATAAATTCATGGTCACAATTTTTTTTTTTTACAAGGATTCAAAGTTTGAATTTTGACAACATACGTAAAAATCATGAAAATTCATAAATTATTTTATTCTAGAAATTCATAAAAAAATTTCGTTTTATATCTAAGATTTGAAAATTGAATACATAGTTCCTATCATATTTTTACAATAGCAATTGAAAAATAAAAGAAATGCGTAGTCACAATTTTTTTTTTACAATCATCCAAAGTTTGAATTTTGACAACATAATATGTAAAAATCACGAAAATCCGCAAAGTATTTCAAACAAGAAATTCATAAAAAATTTTCGTTTTAAATCTATGATTTGAAAATTTTTAATAATCTATAATATATCCTAGACACATAAACCGTCTTCGCTCAGAATCGTTTTTCGTATACAATGATATAATATAATTGGATTCAAATTTAATTCCATCCATTACAGTAACCCACTTGTAACCTACAGTGCAGCAGAGCGACATCCACGACTTACCAGCTTTTTTTACCTTATTTTTATCGAAGTAGTATCGATAGTGCCTTCCATATCTGACCCCCCCCCCCCCAAACTTAAAAAAAACTTAATATTAACATTTATTTTAAAATTTACTATTTTAATTTTATATATTATATATATTATATATTCATTAAATATTGGATATCACCCCGAGAAATTACCTAAAATACGCCACTAGTACCAGGGTTATAGTCGATAATCGTTCTTCAGTATTAGCGTCGTTGGTGCGTGGCGCGTAGTTTCGACGGCCGGAGGAAGTATTCAACGAACATCACGATCACATTATACGTCCCAGTTACATATAATTCAATGTTTCAGGTTCTAAAAGAAACTTCAACGTTTCTACAATGTTCCTTCAATGTAAAAAGCGCAACATTATCATTGTAAATTCAGCACATTCATTGCTCTGCTTAGAGTCTTGAATTAAATTCTGGTAATTAAGATTTTCTTTCATCCGAGTTTCCCAATTATTTTTTAATTAACATATTCAAATTAAATTTTTATGAGCATTTGAGGGCCTACATTCCAAAACGCACTATTTCCATTTTTCACTTTTTTCAGTATTGATAGATTTGTGTTACCAGCTATTGAAGTTGTTTAGAGATATTGAAATTTTACCAAAAAATGTGTAAAATTGTAGTACATTTTTTTTTGTGATGTCCCCCAAGTTATATTGTAATTAAATGTCCTAAATTTGACATCCAAGTTTATTAATTGTTACAAAACGTACTATTTCCATCCAATAGTACGTTTTGGCATAATTTAAGGAAATAGTACATTTTGCAGTTTATTTTTTCAAAACGTACTATTTCCGGAATTAAAGTTCTATATTATTTATTTTTATAATTGGTCATTTTTTTAAAAAATTATCAAAAATAAATGGCATTTTTCTTTACCAATTTTATAATACTACCTATATGAATGTAACAAATATATAAATACTTATTTTATAAAAATACATCCACAACTAATATTCATTAGAAAAAAAAATAATCATTCATGTTACTTTAACATAAAGAAATAAAAATCTTTATATCTAATATATTTCTTCAGTACAATAAAAATTTAACATATTGTGTTTATAGATATAAAATCGACATAAACAGTACTTAATTATTGTTTTATAATAATTGATACAAAATTGTAATTAATATTATAGGTCTTTTACTTAAAAACAAAACTTTTTTTAAAATAAACAATAAAACAAAACATAAAGTTATAATTTATTAATCATAGATAGTAGATACATTTTAATTATTGTCCATTACTTAGGAACAAAATTCTAAAACATCAAAACAAAATAAAAATGTACAATTTATTTATCACAGTTAGTAAATAAATTGCAATAGTCCGTTATTTAGGAACAAAACTCTAAAATATTAAAACAAAATAAAAATTTATAATTTATTTATCACAGATAGTAACTAAATTGCAATAGTCCACTACTTAGGAACAAAACTTTAATATTATAAAACAAAATAAAAATTTATAATTTATTAATCATAGATACTAAATAAATTGTAATGACCCATTACTTAAAAGTTAAAACTCTTTCTAAAATAGGTACCTAATGTACCAAATATAACATAAAATATTAAAATCTTTGACACAAGACAATGAATGCAATTTTCATTATTAATAATTAATAATTAATCATTATCTTCATCATAATAAGGAACATCTTCTATATTTTCATCAGCTACTTTAAAAATGTCTGCATAAAACTGTTTGGCATCTTCTGGAATATTAAAAAACTTTAAAAGTTTTCTTACATCATCTTGTTTGGCGATTATAACATGATTTTTCTGTGGTAATACTTCAAGGTGGTCAGCCATTGATCTTATACGGCATTTTCTCTTTAAAATATCTACAGTTTCTGGTAAACCACTATAAGTTTTCGAAATTCCAATTGTCTCTTTACCTTTAATATAAGAATACATTTTTTGTTCTGTTGATTTAAATTCTGTCTTAGTTTTTAGAACAGTTTTGGCTGAATTTCTAAAATCATAGACTTTATAAACTTTATTGTACTCTTTCACTGTACAAAAGTTTTTGAATATTTCTATGTACTGGTTTGGTGACACTATATTTTCTTTTTTTCTTAACACTTAGGTCAGATTGTTCAAATTAAATAGCTGAACATCTGAACTAATGACTACTTCATATGATTCTATATTATTAACATCAGTCTGAAAGTAGATGATAATAAAATATTGTAATTTTAGTAGAGAATTTAAAAAAAAAAATTAAGCACTTGTTTAATTTAATAAATTAATTGATATGTATAGTTTAACTAAGACATGAAAATAAAAATAAAAATAGTAGAAGTTCACATTTTGAAAAAGTAAATACAATTATACCATTTACCATTGCCCAAGATATGTGACAAACATAAATAAAATTGAAGGGGTAGCATCTGTATAATTTAATTGAAGCAATTGAGAAGAAAAATTAAATATTAATTTAATTTAATGAGTAAAATAAAATATTGAAAAGGTTCAACATTTTACTAAAATTGATAGCTTTCTTAAGATATGAGAGTAAGTTAAATAGTGATTAGTGGAAACAAAATAAAAATGAATTAGAAATTTACTGTTCCAAACCTAAAATCACTAATTTTTAAATTATAAAAACACAAATTACAAAACATTTGAAGTAAAGTTAAGATGTTTGATTTTGGAATGATATTATACTGTTGTTGTTAAGTTTTAATAGTGTAGATGGGTAATAACAATATTTAATATACAAGTTTGACTTTTAAATGTTATTAATTTTAAAATAATAGTGGCTGACTATAAATACATACTACATACAATATTATTATTATGTACTATTAAGTACCTATACAAAATATACAATACCTACATTATTCACTAAAACAAAATATACACGAGTAACTTATAAGTAATTAATATTACTGCTTAAAAATGTGCTTTATAAGGTACCTTTTCTTCATCACTGCTGATACACCCATACTCATAAAAATCAAATACACTATCCGATATATTTGATGCTGATTCACATGAACTCATAATATCCTGTACACAAATAGATTATAGAGTAATGTTTTATGTAAAATATTTTTGATAATATTAATAATAATTATATTAGATTATAAAATAATACAAGTATATTATTATTAAGCTGTAACTTACATCATCTTGATTATTCTCTTGGAATAGTAGTTGTTTAGAACACATTTTTATTTAATTTAGCAATCAATATATTTTTAAAATTTAAAATAAGAGTAAAATATAACTAGGACATTAGGTATTACAACATCTTACTTTTGTTAGAATGATCTTTATGATTTTATTTTTCATTACGAATTAATGATGACTTATGAGATAACAGACAAGACTCTACTTTTGGCGCAATTTGATATCAATTGTGATAAAGGTAGAGACTTGATGATTATATTATTAGCTGATAAAATATACCAGCAAATTAAAATTAGTAGAATTAACCGAGTAGATAAACCGTCTTCGCTCAGAATCGTTTTTCGTATACAATGATATAATATAATTGGATACAAATTTAATTCCATCCATTACAGTAAACCACTTGTAACCTACTGTGCAGCAGAGCGACATCCACGACTTACCCGCTTTTATTACCTTATTTTTATCGAACGCGATAAGTGACGAATAACGATTTGCGTTGATGAAACGGAGTCAGTAGTACCAGGATCCAGGTAGTTTTTTTTTCAGGGATAAGGGTAGTGCCTTCCATATCTGACCCCCCCCCCAAACTTAAAAAAAACTTAATATTAACATTTATTTTAAAATTTACTATTTTAATTTTATATATTATATATATTATATATTCATTAAATATTGGATATCACCCCGAGAAATTACCTAAAATACGCCACTAGTACCAGGGTTATAGTCGATAATCGTTCTTCAGTATTAGCGTCGTTGGTGCGTGGCGCGTAGTTTCGACGGCCGGAGGAAGTATTCAACGAACATCACGATCACATTATACGTCCCTGTTACATATAATTCAATCTTTCAGGTTCTAAAAGAAACTTCAACGTTTCTACAATGTTCCTTCAATGTAAAAAGCGCAACATTATCATTGTAAATTCAGCACATTCATTGCTCTGCTTAGAGTCTTGAATTAAATTCTGATAATTAAGATTTTCTTTCATCCGAGTTTCCCAATTAGTTTTTAATTAACATATTCAAATTAAATTTAAATTTTTACAACATTGGATTTTCACTGGATTTCACATTTAGTGATTTTCTTATTTTCTTGTAACTCTAAAAATCTAAAACAATAAATGACCGCAGATACTTGAAATTTTCACTGAATGTTTATATAGGCATTTTATATATTTGATAAAATTTTCAAAATATTTAAATTTGTTTTGAGCTGTTTACTGACATTTTAATTTTTCAACTTTTTTAGTTTTTTTTCCTATAAATATCGATAAAAATTTATTTTTTCAGTAGAAAAGCTTGAAAATTTAATACAAGGCTTCTAACACATTACATATATACAGGGTGATCCATTTAAGTGGGTACACTAATTATCTCGAAAAGTATTAACTTTTTTTGAATTTTTTTTTTTTAAACTTCTAGGTTTATGTTTTTCTAAAACCGTATAATATTTTAATTTTTTTCACCCTTATATTTATTAGTGAAACCACTATCAACTTTTGATTTTCAAATGGTAACATATAATAAAAATATCATGAATTAATAATCCCATTTTTATTGTGAATTTACGCGTTAACATTTTTATTTTTCAATGATTCGTTTGCGAGATACAGCTCCTCAAAGTATTGGTGGTTGAAAGTCGGTACCGCTGGAAAATTTTAATTTGTAAAGCCCAGAAGCTATAACTGATAAATTCGATACCGTTCGAACTAACTACCTAAGGTACCTAACATTAAACATATTGATAATTGTTGTGCTTTGAACCTCATTAATTGAATGTCGAGCTATTAGTGCTATTACACCTTTATGCTAATTTAACCATTAAAGCTACGTTTTGTTGACCTTGACTGTCGCACCAAATCCCCTCCATAATCAATATTACCATAGAACAATAATAATCGTATTACAATTTACAATTACCGATGTTTGGCGATACCTTTATCATTATTTATAATTATCTATGATGACCAAGGTGTATTGATAAGGTGTCATCACTCTGGACCCCTATACGTATACACTCTTGATTGAAAATATTACCACAGTTCTATAGTCACCAGAGCGCGCTTCCTGTCCTATGAAGGCCTATGTATTCATACTTTTAAATGCAAAATGTATTAAAAATTACGAATTATAATGCTATTTTTTTTTAAATTGAAGTTTAGTATTTACTAAAACAATGAATCATAATAAGTTTTTTTTTATTGAGTTGGCATAATAAATTGGAGCCTGTAATTATACATTAAATTTGCATTTTAATCATTTGCAATATTTGTTATCGAGTAGACATCAACTATAAAATATGATGTATAATTTAGTCACTTATTCTTTGGATATTTGCATCCTTCTTAAAATCTTTATATTAAATTAAATCTATTATGATTCTGCTCCTAATTTTAATAGTAGTCTGGTATAGTGAAGTATTATTTTCTAGTGCTCATAAAAAACTCTAAAAACATGTTTAAAATATTTTGCATATTTTATTATATGATTAGGTATATTATTATTATTTATATTTTAATATTATTCAATAATAGTTATCTTATAAACATCAAACTAATTTTGAAAAATTGTTTAGTTTTTTTGGTGTTTTCTTGTTTTTAACAACTTGCTCATTTTTTCTTTTGCAAGTGAATATCATTCTTGACATATTGCATTATGATATATTTGGTTAATATTTGACTGTGTAATGAGCAACCAACCTTTTTCAAAAATTTTGTCTGTTTAATATATTTCTTTAATAACTACAAATTATGTTTGAAAAATAAACAGTGAAAAATGAATAAGAAGTTTTTAAATTAAAATGCAACATTACAAACATGATCTTTTACCGGGACATCTAGTTATATACATATTATTGTATATACATATTTAGATATTTTACAATATAATCTAGTACAGTGCTTCTCAAATTGTTTTGTCATGAGGCTCCCTAAATTTAATGTAAAACTGTCAAGGCCCTCTTAATCAAAATTATATATTGTTTTTTCTAAATTAGGTATATACCAAAATTACATGTACTATTTCACACAGATAAATTATTAAAATGTATAGTAAATTAATGTTTTAATATACTTTTGAAAAATATTAATAATAGTATTAAAATTTAAGTATTTAAACTTTTTCCATAAACGCTTAAAGTCTAAATAAAATAAGCACTGATCTAGGATGACCATATAAATCTATCAACCATTTAGCATAAGGATATGTTTCTATCCCCAAGATATCGGTTAATAATTTATAATAATATATAGGTGATAGCATTGATTTTATAATATACTATAAAAACTATGAATATATTATAAAATCAATGGTGATAGGTACAACTGAGTAATAAATGCTTATAAAAAGGTATTCAAAATATATGCATTTTGGTAACACATAGGTAATATGAATACTAGTATTAACCTCAATATCAACAAATAATGAATTGTATTTAAAAATCAATATATTAATTAATAATTAATAATTATTATTTGTTCATTGTAACACTTTGAAAGCATTATGTATGATAATTTAGTGAATTAACTCTCACATTTTTCATATATTTTTTTTGTAATAGGAAATTTAAAAATGACAATATTTAATAATATTAATAATTGTATTTGATAAAAAGAAAGTATTTAAATACAAATAATTTAGAACATAGAAGTCATTATGCAATGTAAAATTTTAAATTTTATTTCTTAAATCATAATATATTTTCAATTTTCTATGGCTTTGGTATACAAAAGTGTTCGTTTATCGGCCTCTTTAGGACATACAGCGCTCCCGGTAGTGACGACTATCTGTAGTAAAGTTTTCAATCAAGTTATCAAACAAGTGACAACACCTTATCAATACACCTTGATGGGATGGGTACAGTTCGGCCCGTGATAAGAGTTCGGCCCAGTGATAAGGAATTTTCGATTATTCAGAGTTCGAACACTAACCTCAAAATACAAAAATTCAAATTATTACCAACCATTCGACATTGTAAACAGTTCAACTACGATTTTTGAGTATTAGAATTCCTCAGCCTGGTCCCCAGCACCGGATACATTATTTATTCGTCCGTTAAAATTTCAAATAGCAAATAATCGTCTATAATAACTTTAACGGTCATTTTACGTTTGTCGCTTTTATTAGAAAGTTGGTATTTGGTTCATCTTAACGTAAGTAAGACTTATATTTTTTAATTTTTACCTTAATAATATATTCTTAGATGAATTATTGTTTGTAATATATCTTTTTATTCTTATTGTTTATTAGATAATATTAAATATTTCTTAATAGCATGTGCACTCCTAATTAATAAGTTTTTCGACTAGGAAGTACTACATTTACGTAACTATAGACTCAAATACCACGTTTTTGTAAAACAATTTCAACATAATTATTTATTTGTATTTTGTACATTAACAGCTTAATATATATCATTATACTTATAAAGTAAATAATTTCCTTATTTTTACAATGTAAATAATATAATACTTTACATGTTACAAATAACACACTTCCAATTTCCATTAGGTGTTATTAAATTTAAAATTAACCCTCATAGCTTTTATAATTTTCATCATCTTAAAAAAACTATTATTATTAATATAATTAGCTTAGCATAAGTTTATCCAACTACATTAAACATTAAATATATTGTCATTCTATTATTTTAAATCAAAAATTATTTTTCATGCTCTGTTGCTCATTATCTTTTTACTTATATTCTTAAATATGTATTAACCAACATTATTATATATATATTAATTATTGTTGTTATTATATTGTTTAGACTTTTAATATTTTTATGAACACAGCCAATGGCTTAGAAGTGTCTAACAACTGCAATTTAATTTTGTTTATCTTATAAATTGTTAAACTATAGTTGGGAAATAAATAAATTAATATTATTATTGTTATTTTATATTGATTAATAAAGATCATGATGTATTATTTTAAAACTAACACTGATCACTTAGTTTTTCTGTTGCCACTATCTAAATTAAATACCAGTGCTTTTGGTCATCATTACTTGAACAGAATTCTGCAGATTGATTGTTACAATGTTTAAAATATTCTAATTTTCTATAATTACAGATTTGAAAATACTGAATGCTGCTTACAAAAATCTTCCAAATATATTGAATGCAGTAAACACCATGGATCTTGTTATGATGGTCATTGGTTGATGATAGCTATTTTGATGACATCTTGAAAATTGCAATACTTAACTTAACCATAACTTTGTCTTTTTTATCAAACAATTACACATATTTTTATGAATATTTTAATAACTATACAGTTATTCTGTTTAGGAAAATTGAATATGTCTGAAAATTGCATGGTAGTTATGGCTGGAAGAATGTGCAATGTTGTTAAGTCAAATATTTATAAAGCATATCAAATAACTTAAAACTTTTTCTTATTAATAATTCATGAATTATTAGCTGTGGAAGACACTGAAAATAAGATTAACAATTAATCTCTATTTTTATTACCTAAATTATGTACCTATGTGTTTTAACTGAAATAGCTTCAGTTTATGTAAAGTGAATAATTATTAATGAATTATTTTAAGAGTTGTTAATATTATGTAAATGTAACAAAACAAATAATTATGTTAATTAGATATTTTATCATATCTATGAATGACTGTGATACTAATACAAATTTTTTAATTTATTATATAGCCTGATATATCTGCCATTTACCTGCCACTTACCTACGAGAAAAAAAAAACAGTTTTTTTTAAGACTAACTTCTGCGATTTTACTGTAAGTAAAAGAAATAAACGGTTTTTCTCAAGACCAATCTCTGTGACTTGCCTATAAGTATATATAAAAGGTTTTTCTTAAAACCAACCGACTTTATATTTATACATATATTTCTTTTATTTGTTTAATATTTTTTTAAGTTTTGTTTAGCATAGTAAAATGGCATTGAGAGATCATGACTATGTCATTCCAGCCAATCACGAAGAAGTCGGTGTAGCAAATCTCAACCTCTTCCTACAAGACCACAACTACGCCCAACGTCCTGCTGCCATTCAGATTCAAGAAGAACAAGAAGAAGATCAACGACAAGCAGAAGAACAAGAAGAAGATCAACAACAGCAACAACAAGAAGATCAACCTCAGGCAGAAGGAGAAGATCAGCCACAGGCAGAAGAACAAGAAGAAAATCAGCCACAAGAAGAAGGAGAAGAACAACAACAACAACAAGCAAGAACATATAGGACAATCCCTGGCATTCGGCTCAACTCAAAATTTTATGTTGATAATTTTGGGTATAAATATTATAAAAAAAAGTTACTCATCAATAAAATAACTTTGGTTTGTGAGCGTCAAAAAAATCCCAATCGTCCTATATGTCATGGTTCAGCATCTATCAGTAGAAACGAGATGGACAACCAAATTTTGATTGTAGTTCCACACAATCATGAGCCGAATGAAATTGATTTAAATGTGCCATTCCTGAGGAACGCTCTAGGTGAAAGAGCTATTGATCGGACAATCACAACCCCATCAATTCGAGGTCTCTATAATAGCGAAATAATTAGGTAAGTTAATTAACTTAATTATTGTGTTGAAATACAAATACATAAATTATGCTAATTATATGATAATTTTTTTTAACTTTTGGTAGGCATCCCCAGGCTGCCATTCGCTATACATTCCTCCAGGCACAAGCTAGAACAAAAAGGATGAGACTATCAAGACGTCCACAATTACCTCGGGACATGCATGATCTTGCAGAAATGTTGAGAGACCCCCGGAATGCAAATTATGCCTCAACATTCCAAATTCCTTCAACTGCCTTTTTCAATCAAGAATTGATTGTAAATGGAGTAACTGTTGGAATTATTTTTGCGAATACTTCGGCAATTGAAAAGTATCGTGAACAGTTGGCTACAGTAGAGATTGTTGGAATAGATGGTACGTATAAGACGCTACCTCAAGTGCCAATGGACTTGCGATCTTTCCTGACATTTCAGATTCTCTACAAAAGTGTAGTAAGCAATTGTTTATAGTTATATTATTTGTTATTACTTATAACTATGCTCTAAATATGTATTTTTTTTTATAATTTAGGCGTTTCCAATGGTCTTTGTCCTTTTGGGGAGTGAGACAGAGGAAACGTATTGTGCGTTATTCGCTGTGATACGCAATATTCTACCTTTGAATTATGATGGAATCCGTTTTGTTACTGATTATGAGCGTGCTCTTATGAATGCTGTCCAGCAAATCTTCCCTAACAGTAACTTACTATGCTGTTGGTTCCATTATACCCAGGTAATATAAACAAACACATTTTGTTGATCATACCTGTCAGATAAATTTAATGATATTTATTTTTAATGTTATAGTCGGTTGTTAGATATTGTCACCGAAAAGTGAATGGTGTCTTGAACTTGGTAAAGAGGCATGATGTAGCAGCTCGTATTTTTAGAATGGTAAATTTGATTTTCTCTTTTACAAGTTAATATTATTGTATTTCAATTATATTTTATATTTCAGGTACTAGCATTGCCTCATCTACCGGCTGAAAGGGGTCATCTGGGGTGCCCTAATTTTTGTATGGAAGATGGATTAAATACGATTGTTAATTATACCTTACAATTTCCCGAAATTAATGAGGTTATGAATCGTTTCCTGATGGACTACATTTACCATTATTGGTTTTTGCAAATTGGTCCACGATTTTTAAGTGTTTTTGGTCAAGATCACCGGACCAACAATTACTTAGAATCCTTCCATGCAACGTTGCTCACTCAAATTGGACGCCACCCTAATATTTGGGACTTTCTTCGTGAGTTATCTTAGTTGTACTGACCATACTATGTTCTCTATGTTGCATTATCCCATAAATGTTTGTGTTATATGTATGTATTATGTGTTTTATGTTTGTGTTATTGTTAGGTACATGTTTAAAATAATCGACAGTGTAACATCAATTCTTAAAAACAAAATTAGTAAGTGTCATCAATATTTGTATTTAATTTAATAAATATTTTTTTTCTATTTGCTCTATCTTTTTATTATTGCTTTCATAAGCTTAACCTGGTGTAAAATTTATTTAACACCATTATAGATATTAGGTCAATATGTAAATAGTAGTTGTGTTGTGAATATTTGTGCTTTGTTAATGGTATGCATGGTACCATGCTTGTTGATAAATAAGTGTCGCTTTTAAAAGTATCTCTAGCATGGCAAATTGTTTTAAATTATCATTATTGTCAAAGATATTATATTTTTAATAATAATATTTATGTTTATTTATATTTTAAACAGAAAGACTGACTATTGTGGAAAATCAGTTCTTTGTAGAATTTCAACAAAGCATCAATAATCTCATGGTAATTGTTTAATTATTATCAATATTTGAATCAACATAATTACTGTTTTGATTGCGGTTGAATAATGTCAACTGTATGTATTTATTTTTTTTAGATCAGAGATGGTACTTCCAGATCTGAAAGAGAAAATTCAACAAGGATTATTGCAGAATCTGTACAGCAACTAAACAGAGACGGTGATCTATTGATGTTTTTGAGGAGGACTGGTCACCGAAATGATGGCTATGTTCAACAACAAATTGGAGCCTATCCCTGAGTATGTTGTTAATTTTCTACTTGTCCACTTACGAAAAATAAATAAGGTATGTCATTAATTGTACTTATCACTGTAGGAGGTGTGTTATTGTTGGGTCTGGATCAACTAAACAGCCTATTTCTCATTGACCGATCTATACACACAAACACATATACTCATATACACACCTTACACATCATTACACCACATAGCTCACTAGTATTTGCGCTGCGAACCTAACCACTGCTAGTTGAACTATAACACTATTACACATAAAACATACAGGTCGGTTGGTGTTTGATATGGTGCGTGCTTACCATTTTCCCCATGAAACTGTTGAAGAAGTTAAGAAATAAATAATATTTTATATAATAACCTTAAGATCTACTTACTACACATAATGTTATTTAAAATAAATGTATTACTTTTTATAGATTTTTCTGTAAAATTGTATAGCTTTTTCCATTAAAAAGCTATACAATTTTACAGAAAACATCAATGCGTTGAAGAGTTCAAACAGTGAAGAAACTGAAAAATTCTCAAATATTTTTATTTCACTATCTGATGTTATAAATCGCAAATTCCGCATATATCCAGCGAGGGCATCTGAAGCAGTAATAAAGATAAGTTTGTTCAACTATATTAATAAACAATAATTTTACTTGTTGCTTCCTAACATCACATTGTTATATCTCACTATAGGTATCTTGTTAATTATGTTTTAGAGAAAACCATTTTTTGGCTCAATGATTGGGAAATCAATGTTATATGAGTTTTGTGTCGCCTATGGATTCAACAAATTATTTATTGCAAACGTGTGGTTTTTAAATATGTCAACAAAACAAGATGAACCAAAATTCTTTGGAGGTAAAATAACTTTTGAATAGTTAATATAAATTCATATTATTAATGTTTATACTTCAATTGTAGCAATCTTACGGTACACTATGCCAACCTATTGGTCCAAATGATCAACCTACATCCTTCTTGCAAGTTTACAGACTACTGCTGGTTTATTTAACAATAAAGGCGCCTAAGACGAGAAACTTCCAAATTATTAAAATATTATGTTACAATGAGGATGAAACAATGTATATTAGTACAAAACAAAAAAGCTGTTAGTTGCTGTAAACATCATCTAACTATTCAAGAACTATATTTCTGTTGAATTATTTTATTTAGTAAAACGTTAAACATTTTTTCAAAAATATAATAGTTATTAAGAGAAAAATTGTATAATTAAGAAGGTATCATACCTATTACATTGTTTTTAAAATATGATTTGGAAATTAAAAAATAATGTTATTTTTATTTATATTAAAAGTGAATGGCCATAAAAAAAACTGTGTTTTAAGTATTATATTATTTTTATTATATTAGTAGTATATTTTAAGTATTTTTAGATAACAGTATGAATGTGAATCACATACTTTTTGCTTCTGAAGGGCTTTATAACCCCTAACAATTTACAGGTGAACTGACACATAATATGGACATATGGTATGGTTTATAAATACGAATCATTAAACTTTTAAACACATCAATGAAAAGCTTACAAAACATGCTGTGGCCCATATGGATAGCTGACTAAAATAATCAATGTATTGATGAGAATTCTTGTTTCAATTTTTCAATCTTAAGATATAAAAATTAAACTATTTATATATATTTTTTACTATAATCAATTTGAACATTTTTAAGGTTTTGATAAATATTGTCATATTTGAACTTAAGATATTTATAAAAAATTATAAATAAACAACAAAAGTTTTTTTAAAATTTGTAATCTGTGTCTTGGTTCTATTTCAAAAATATTAATGAACATAACAGCTAACAGACTTAATTAATATAATCAGGCTATCTGACCTTTTTGGAAAAATGAAAAACTGATCCTAGTGTAGCATCTCTCGGAGAACAAATCGACCTCTATGCAAAATATTCGTTCGGCCAACGGTTTACCGAGAAAACCGTCATAGATAGTAAGTAGTTAGTAAAGTAAGTTATATGGAAAATTTCAATTTCGAGCTGAGTATTTTTAGTAGACTTTTGATAGATTTGAGGCCCTGCTGGCATAATGCAGCGTGGGCCATTACAAAAATTGAATGTAACAAAACAAATTAATTGGTAAAGTAATTAATGTTACTTACCAATGATATCGATTCAATAGAATTTCCTAACTTTTATCTTAATTTGGCTCTCTTGCACATCTGCAGCTGTATCAATATTTATGTCACGATTCTGTAAATGATTATGACTTATGATTTATATATTGAATGATAATATAATGAATAATTTCTATATGAAAGAATTTTGCAAATTGCATTAAATATTTCCCAAAGGTATAGAATCATTTACAAATAAATTTAAATTTCAACTAATTTTAAGCAACAATTTGATCCAGCACCATCTAGTGTAAAGCATTGTCATAAATTATAAAATTGTATGATACTATATTTCGGAACTTATTGCTAATTTTGACCTCACACATGAATTATCAAAAATATCAAAAAATAGTATTCAATGAAACTCATATTGGTAACACACATTTTATCCATAACCTAAAATATTGAAGTTATCTTTCCACACTTTAAAACAATTTAAACTTGAATATTCAAAAAAAATTATATCTGTAATGCCACTGGTGAATCCGTGTTACACAGCACTCATAATTTTGGTTATTGCTAATTTATGTATTGACAAAAGATTATAAGTGCATGTGTGCTCCTTTGTAAACCAATAACATCAAGGCACTGTTATAGAAATACACGATCATGTCATATACATTAGCATATAAACCATATATAAAACTTAAAAATTGTATTTACTTGCTTAAATCTATATTATGTATTTTAGGTTTAAGGTAAATAGTTACATAAGATACACACATAAAAAATGTATAAATAATAAAATTGTGATTTTATAAATCTTTTAAAAATTATAATGATGAAATAAAAATATATATATTATTTATGGCTTATGTTTGCTATTATACACAAACAAAAAAATAAAATAAAATATACATTAAAAAATAAAAAATATAACCATATGATATAAAAAAATTATGAACTGAAGAATACATTGTTGAATAATAGAGATGGGACTTGTTTGCTTGTGTAAGTTTACAACTTAACATTTGTTAGTAAAAAGCTATTTTCAAAACAGAATAATCTCCTTATTGTCCTGGACAAATGCCTATGTCAATTATTGTATCTTGCTGACTAAAGCTGAAAAAAATAATAAAAAATAATATTAATAAAATTATTCTGAAAATTGTATCAATGTAAAATAGTTACTATAATCAATATTATTCAAATTTTATTAATGTATTATAGTGGTGTGCTTATAGAGTATACTTATACTATTTATAATTGTCTATGTGTTATAGAGAAAATTAAAATCAATAATTATATTATAAATATATAAACTATTTAATATTATGAATTATTAATTCTATCAACATTTAACATTACTATAAAATTGAACAGTCAATAATTACAAATTCTCAAGTAATCAATCCATACCGGATTGTAACTTTGTAAGATAAATAATTATCTTTTCCATATTTCTTTTAAGTTGCTTTAGATGTGAAATAAAAAATAAACTTTAAATAAATAATACACCTATTAAAGAAATTGTAACACTATACCAAACTTACATGAATTGAGTAGGTATGTAATTGTTGTAGATAACATGATATTAACTTGTTTTTTGCGATGATTTTAATTCCTTGTCTATACATTGCACCTAGAAATAATAACAATGTTATATAAAATAAAATCTACACAAAATATGATGACTAATAACTATGAACGACTTACAAAAACCACATCTAAGGAGAACTGTTTAGATTTGAAATTTGTATACTGTACACTGTAGTGAAATTATTATTCAATTAAACAAAACAAAAAGTGTAAAATACTTTAAATACTTAAAAATTAAATCAAAAATATCAAAATTGATAATAATCATTTTTTCTTTATCATGAAATTAAAAACAAAAAATAAATTAATAACCTCAAATATTGGTTAAGATTTGAAATGGTAACTTAAATGGAATCCTCATAAATTTCTCTACCGATAAAGTTTTGGGTTCACAATTTCTCGTTCTCTTATGTGTGATTAATCTCGTCCGCAAATGGACGACCACAATAATTCTGAATAGAAAACATAATATTTACCCTTGTTATTTTGTAATTACTATACCTATTGTTCAGCGTTAATAAGGTTTTGAGACTTGTCATAAATTAAGTTTTTATGTATGCATAAAAAAATAAACATATAACTGCATAAAACTATAAAATAGTCAAGTACAGAGGTTCAAATTTTAGTCACAATACCATTTGCAGCTTGCTTCTGTTAAAATACTAAGTCCTTCATCCACAGCGAACATTCTTATTTACTTATCGTTTGAAAGTTTAAAAGTAAATCTAAGTTGTCGGATAACAAAAATCGTTTTCCTTCATTCAAAACAAATCACCTTAATTACAAATACTGTATTTTAATGTAATATAAATACACAAATAGGTAGGTAATCTAGACAATCTAGTATTTTTCGGACAGGTTTCAACTTAGGGGGACCATTGCTTCACCAAACGTTTTGGTTTAGGCTCTTCTAAGACGCATTCCCGAAGTCGAGGGTCTTTGAACACCCCCCCTAGGTGTATTTTTGAAAATGTTTAATTTTTGTACAATGTTTCTGAAACTCGGGAACTGGGTAGTTTGAAGGTCGGTGATCAAATTTGGCGTCTTGTGTCGAGACCGTAGAAGCCGTTTTTCCCTGTAATTTGGGGCTTCAAAAGTTTAAAATTTACATTTTTTTCGGTTTTTTCGGCATGGGCACTAAGATTTGGGCGCAACAAACCGTTTTTGTAATTGAATATTATAGAGGACTTTGCGCCGAATCGATGGGTACCGAGATCGACGTTATGCGACTTGTGGTTCGGGAGTTATGATTTTTTTGTATGTTTTTTGTACTTAGAAAATTACGTAGTAACGTGTTTTTTGGATTTTGAATTTTCGATCGATCACTATGAAACTCGAGATTCTGGTATTTTAGCGTACGACAATTCAAAAAGGGTCTATGGTCGAAGTACCTACGACCATTATTTCACCCGTAATCTGGGAAGCAAAAATTTGAATAACACATAAAGTTATTTTTCGTATAACCATACGTTTCCTTATGGTATACGTCTGTTTAATGTTTTAAGTAATAATTATTTTGAACTTTTTGTTAATATGCCACTTAAACAACACGTTTTCGAAAAATCTAAATTATTAAACTTACAAAGTACCCTACGGGGATCAATTTTACCTCTTATGATTTTTGTCCTATCTATGACGGTTTTCCCGGGAAACAGCTGGAAAACGTGATTTTCCGAATTACGAAATTGTCAATTTTCCCGGTAAACCGATGGCCAAACGAACATTTTGCATAGAGGTCGATTTGTTTTCCGAGAGATGCTACACTAGGATCAGTTTTTCATTTTTCCAAAAAGTCATTATTTAAAACTTTTATTTTTTAAAAGCCATTTGACGTATACGATGTTTTTAAAAAACCTAAATAACACGTTTTCGAAAAATCTAAACCATAGAACTTACGAAGTATTCAACGGGGATCAATTTTACCTCTTATGATTTTTGTCCTATCTATGACGGTTTTCCCGGGAAACAGTTCGTAAGCTAAATACAATAATATTTGAATTTAAAAATACATAAATTTGAATTATACAATAATTGTACAATAATTTTACAATAATTTTTAAAGTTGAAAATACATAAATTTGGGAAATGCATTGGGATATTTTGTGTTTTAATGTTGGTGCACCTGCTTTTGAGTTCGGCCCCGATTTATTCGTTTATTCCATGAAAATTATTCTGCCTGTTATCTCGGGGCCGAACTGTACTAGCCCCACACCTTGATGATGACCCATAGAGTAATTATAATAATTATTATTATTACTCTATGTGATGACCACGGTCTTATGAGATAATAGAATTGATTAAAATATTATAATATCATATTAATTAATTAATGATAATAGTAAAGAAAAATCAATACTGATTACTGATAAAAAACTTTAAAACTTGTGAAATAAAATACTAAACCATGTGGCCATGCAGCATAGCACTATTACTTTAATAGTTAAATATGTATAGTTAGTTTATGTTGTAAACCGTTATAAGTAGACAGACAGTTTAAATTTCTTTAAAAGCAGTATAATATACGGTATACCTAACAAAATAGTTGTTGAATCAATAAGTTTGTCAAAAATATTCCATTGAACTTAAAATTACATTATACCTAAGTCCTAATTTGGGATATATTTATGTATTTTATTTGATATTTCAATCAAAAATATACCTATGTATTTAAGTTTATATTATGAAGTGTGATGTAAATTTGATAATACATGAATACCAACCACTTGGAAAGCACAACCAATTGTTATATTCTGTGGCACAACATTTGTACCTACATTCAGTTTATTGGTAAGTTTTCTTAAAATGTATATGTAGAAAAATTGTTATGATTAATACATTAATTTGTACATATATTACCATACATTATTATGACGTCTTAACAGTTTTTATTTAAATTTTATTTTCAGTTAAATCAGTTTTGTTCATTCAGTTACACCACCAATAAATGTTATTCAAAGTTTGATAACACAAAATTTGTTATACTCTTAAAATTATTGGCTGACACCAATACACCATAGCACAAACCTAATACAACTTCATATATATTATATTATTCATTTACTTATTACCATCTACTTGGACACAACAAGATGGTTGCCTATCTACATCATACATACTTAAAAATATAATGTTCTCTGTTCAGAAGTACTTATAAGTTGCATATATTCAAATTTTACATTCTGGCATAGTAATTATTACTAAGAACAGTAAGAACTAAGTTGATCTGTATTTACTACAAATATACTTGGCCAAATGATTTGGAGATGGATATTGAAATCACATAATTTTCTATCGTCCATTACATTTTCCAAACAAGAACAATAACAAATAAAAATGTTGTTTCCCATATATTATTTTAATAGTTGGGAGGGACTACAAAATGAATTAAGTATGTAAACATATTTTTTTACCGTTAAATAATTTGGTTATATTTATCCTTTTTTAATTTATTAGATAGTAAATACTCAACTACTCAAGTTAATTTCAAAGAAGATTAAAAATCAAGTCTGACAATCTGCATTCCAGAAAAAAACTTAATCCCAATAATATAGTAAACTAAAAATATGTTAAATGAAAATAGTACTTGCTAATGTTTTTTTTTTTTTTAATTTTAACAAATATTATACAATTAAGTTAATTTAGCTAACAACATCAATCAATCATTGATACTTAAATGGGTGGTAAAATATGTTTTTAGAAAATTAAAAAAAAAATCATAAATTACTCACCTTCATTATTATACATGGTATTATTAAATATTTTATTTAAATAACTACTTTGTTATAATATTAGGTAGGTATGTCTTAATCCTAATATTTATGTATCATAAAAATATTTGTATTTAAAATTATATTGTTTTAGTGTTTTGCAACTGAATAGTTCTTCTGTTTGATTGGTGTTGTTAGCTATTTATTACCACCTACGAAATCTAAGTTAAAATATTATTAGTCCCATTTTTAAATTTTACTGTATTTTTTTAAGTTAGGGGTTAAGTTGAGTTTGTTTCAATTTTTTTGAATACATGTTATGATCTTAACTCATATTTTGCATTACTGCATAACGAATATTTTGATCTAACTGTATCATTTAATTTGGAATAGATTTATCATAGTCCTGGGCTTTTAAATATTATGGTAACATTTTTGAAGGGTGTTTATCTAGCAGGTGCTCCATCAAATTTTATAAATGTGCATTTCTTTCATAGTAGTAATTGTAAAGTCGATCAAGTGCGCTTCTACTCCTTTATTATTTGCCTATTAATTATTATAGTTATTACTTATTACATACTTCTCAATTTAAGCCGAAAACTATAATGTATTACTATTATGATAATGTAGGTACATGCCGTACTCCTGATTTTGATAATAATAGAAATATAATTTTCATATAGTAGCACTAATCAATGGCGGTAAACTGTGTATTTTTGAATGAATTCTTATTTGATTTGATAATCCTAAATAAAAAAATATCTTAATAATTAATGGTAAAATATATTTTAAACCTAATAGGTATGTACAATATACATATTATACATATTATTATTATAGGTACCTAAATCTTGTAGTGGATCACTTCTATTAAATTGGTAGATCACCTGCTACACAAATGCCTTTTATAGTGGTTCATAATAATAGAAATATAAAATGGGGTGATTTCAGTCACGACATATTGAAATAGCTAAGTTGTTTTTGACATATTACCTTATTGTTTGTAACAATATTCATAATTATTGTATTGTTAAAAAAACATAATATTATATAAATTTAAATTTGAAATATTTAACTATCCATAGTCTTTCACTATTAAATTATTTTAAATTATTTAAGTGGTTCACAATATTATAAATATAAAATGGAGTAATATGTGGAATTTGCAATTTTGAATTAAGTTGTTTTTAATTAAATAATATAGATAATTGAAAAAAAAGTTGTACAATTAGTATGCATTTAAAATTACAATATGCTAGATGTTTACTTATAGGTTAGGCACCATATAATATGTATATTTAAAATTATGATTATTAACTTGCTATAATTAATTCAAAACTAATGTGAAATAGTTTTGAATGGTAATTAAAAAAAAAAAATAACCTATTAGAAGGTAAATCATAAAAACAAGACCTACAAGTTTAGTAAAGTTTTAAATTAATATTGTATTGAAAAAATATTGGCAATAAAACATTGTTAAATTGTGAAAATAACATTTTAAATATGGCTCTAATCACCTCATTTTATATAGATTTAGTTACATTTTTAAACTTTTGTCAGTTGTATCATAGGGGTGTGCTGAATATGCTTTAATTTAAATAAATAATAAGGTATATAAAACAATTTCTTAGGTAGCTCTGTATGCGCCTCTGAAGAGATTTTACAAATGGGTAATGAGCCTCGTCAATTTATCATAAACCATCTGAAATTAATGTCAGCATACACCTGTATTAAATTGTATGATTAAAAAAAATTGTATCATTTACTATGTAATTTTTTATTAGTCGCTTACTATGTTTTAAAGCTATTAAGTATATTTGTACATATTGATATATCGTTTAAACCACAAAATCAATTTAAAAATTATTGTGTTCAAATTTTGTACTGGACAGTATTATAAGACATTAAACTCAATAATTTATTTTCATAAGATATTGGTGTTTATTATACCTGGTATATTTGTTTAGTATTTATATGTGTGTATACTGTATTGTAAACTTTAAGGTGTACCATACCCATTGATTTTTATTATACTATATTTTTTTGTAATTGATTTTTTTTTGACAATTTAAAAAAATAGGTATATATTATTCTAAAGATATACTAAAATGTTATTATAGTGGGTTATAGTTTATTTAAAACAAAATCATGAATAATTGTAATAACTAGTTTTTCCGATTATTCAAGTTTAGTCTTATTATTATAAGTTATCTAACCGACCTCATAATTACAGTACCTATACTACGAAAACACTTACCAATATGCCTACAGATTTAGTGTATACTAAAGAGTAATGAGTAATATTTATACCATATACTTAAAAATAATAATCATAAATCAACTAACAAACATGAAAGAATTAAAAAATAAAATTACATTTTCAAATACAACCAATATTTTTGTTATTATAACCAATTTAACTGAAAAAATAGGCAACAGTAAGTTAATTAAAGACCAAGATATACCTTCAATTAGAAAAGAATTCAAGCTTTCAAGATGTTTTTATTATTGTTTATATGATGTATCCTTAGATGAAACATGTATAGTGTACACCAAGTCAGTAGATATACAAAATATACGTTATTGTATATTACTTCACAAGTTTTAAAGTTTTTTTATCAGTAATCAGTATTGATTTTTCTTTACTATTATCATTAATTAACTAATATGATATTATAATATTTTAATCAATTCTATTATCTCATAAGACCGTGGTCATCATAGATAATTATAAATAATGATAAAGGTATCGCCAAATATCGGTAATTGTAAATTGTAATACGATTATTATTGTTCTATGGTAATATTGATTATGGAGGGGATTTGGTGCGACAGTCAAGGTCAACAAAACGTAGCTTTAATGGTTAAATTAGCATAAAGGTGTAATAGCACTAATAGCTCGACATTCAATTAATGAGGTTCAAAGCACAACAATTATCAATATGTTTAATGTTAGGTACCTTAGGTAGTTAGTTCGAACGGTATCGAATTTATCAGTTATAGCTTCTGGGTTTTACAAATTAAAATTTTCCAGCGGTACCGACTTTCAACCACCAATACTTTGAGGAGCTGTATCTCGCAAACGAATCATTGAAAAATAAAAATGTTAACGCGTAAATTCACAATAAAAATGGGATTATTAATTCATGATATTTTTATTATATGTTACCATTTGAAAATCAAAAGTTGATAGTGGTTTCACTAATAAATATAAGGGTGAAAAAAATTAAAATATTATACGGTTTTAGAAAAACATAAACCTAGAAGTTTAAAAAAAAAAAAATTCAAAAAAAGTTAATACTTTTCGAGATAATTAGTGTACCCACTTAAATGGATCACCCTGTATTATATATTCATTAAATATTGGATATCGACCCGAGAAATTACCTAAAATACGCCACTAGTACCAGGGTTATAGTCGATAATCGTTCTTCAGTATTAGCGTCGTTGGTGCGTGGCGCGTAGTTTCGACGGCCGGTGGAAGTATTCAACGAACATCACGATCACATTATACGTCCCTGTTACATATAATTCAATCTTTCAGGTTCTAAAAGAAACTTCAACGTTTCTACAATGTTCCTTCAATGTAAAAAGCGCAACATTATCATTGTAAATTCAGCACATTCATTGCTCTGCTTAGAGTCTTGAATTAAATTCTGATAATTAAGATTTTCTTTCATCCGAGTTTCCCAATTAGTTTTTAATTAACATATTCAAATTAAATTTAAATTTTTACAACATTGGATTTTCACTGGATTTCACATTTAGTGATT
This sequence comes from Diuraphis noxia, assembly GCF_037042655.1. NCBI lineage: Eukaryota > Metazoa > Arthropoda > Insecta > Hemiptera > Aphididae > Diuraphis > Diuraphis noxia. The sequence goes on along the minus strand of NW_028301711.1, from coordinate 88,380,632 downwards.
TTCTTATTTTGTTGTAACTCTAAAAATCTAAAACAATAAATGACCGCAGATACTTGAAATTTTCACTGAATGTTTATATAGGCATTTTATATATTTGATAAAATTTTCAAAATATTTAAATTTGTTTTGAGCTGTTTACTGACATTTTAATTTTTCAACTTTTTTAGTTTTTTTTCCTATAAATATCGATAAAAATGTATTTTTTCGGTAGAAAAGCTTGAAAATTTAATACAAGGCTTCTAACACATTTTAACAATAGCAGTTGAATAATAAAATAAATTCATGGTCACAATTTTTTTTTTTTAAAAGGATTCAAAGTTTGAATTTTGACAACATAATATGTAAAAATCACGAAAATCCGCAAAGTATTTCAAACAAGAAATTCATAAAAAATTTTCGTTTTAAATCTATGATTTGAAAATTTTTAATAATCTATAATATATCCTAGACACATAAACCGTCTTCGCTCAGAATCGTTTTTCGTATACAATGATATAATATAATTGGATTCAAATTTAATTCCATCCATTACAGTAACCCACTTGTAACCTACAGTGCAGCAGAGCGACATCCACGACTTACCCGCTTTTTTTACCTTATTTTTATCGAACGCGATAAGTGACGAATAACGATTTGCGTTGATGAAACGGAATCAGTAGTACCAGGATCCAGGTAGTTTTTTTTCAGGGATAAGGGTAGTGCCTTCCATATCTGAAACCCCCCCCACCCAAACTTAAAAAAAACTTAATATTAACATTTATTTTAAAATTTACTATTTTAATTTTATATATTATATATACAGGGTGATCCATTTAAGTGGGTACATTAATTATCTCGAAAAGTATTAACTTTTTTGAATTTTTTTTTTTTAAACTTCTAGGTTTATGTTTTTCTAAAACCGTATAATATTTTAATTTTTTTCACCCTTATATTTATTAGTGAAACCACTATCAACTTTTGATTTTCAAATGGTAACATATAATAAAAATATCATGAATTAATAATCCCATTTTTATTGTGAATTTACGCGTTAACATTTTTATTTTTCAATGATTCGTTTGCGAGATACAGCTCCTCAAAGTATTGGTGGTTGAAAGTCGGTACCGCTGGAAAATTTTAATTTGTAAAGCCCAGAAGCTATAACTGATAAATTCGATACCGTTCGAACTAACTACCTAAGGTACCTAACATTAAACATATTGATAATTGTTGTGCTTTGAACCTCATTAATTGAATGTCGAGCTATTAGTGCTATTACACCTTTATGCTAATTTAACCATTAAAGCTACGTTTTGTTGACCTTGACTGTCGCACCAAATCCCCTCCATAATCAATATTACCATAGAACAATAATAATCGTATTACAATTTACAATTACCGATATTTGGCGATACCTTTATCATTATTTATAATTATCTATGATGACCAAGGTGTATTGATAAGGTGTCGTCACTCTGGACCCCTATACGTATACACTCTTGATTGAAAATATTACCACAGTTCTATAGTCACCAGAGCGCGCTTCCTGTCCTATGAAGGCCTATGTATTCATACTTTTAAATGCAAAATGTATTAAAAATTACGAATTATAATGCCATTTTTTTTTAAATTGAAGTTTAGTATTTACTAAAACAATGAATCATAATAAGTTTTTTTTTATTGAGTTGGCATAATAAATTGGAGCCTGTAATTATACATTAAATTTGCATTTTAATCATTTGCAATATTTTTTATCGAGTAGACATCAACTATAAAAAATGATGTATAATTTAGTCACTTATTCTTTGGATATTTGCATCCTTCTTAAAATCTTTATATTAAATTAAATCTATTATGATTCTGCTCCTAATTTTAATAGTAGTCTGGTATAGTGAAGTATTATTTTCTAGTGCTCATAATCACAATGATATAATATAATTGGATTCAAATTTAATTCCATCCATTACAGTAACCCACTTGTAACCTACAGTGCAGCAGAGCGACATCCACGACTTACCCGCTTTTTTTACCTTATTTTTATCGAACGCGATAAGTGACGAATAACGATTTGCGTTGATGAAACGGAATCAGTAGTACCAGGATCCAGGTAGTTTTTTTTCAGGGATAAGGGTAGTGCCTTCCATATCTGAAACCCCCCCCCCCCCCAAACTTAAAAAAAACTTAATATTAACATTTATTTTAAAATTTACTATTTTAATTTTATATATTACTAGCCGACCCGTCACAGCTTCGCCCGTGATTGGTTGTTTATTTTGCCTTCGGACCATGATATGTAGAATTTTTTATTCAAATATTATTGTTTATTGTGATCGGCTAGTAAATATAAAAAACGGTTTCTAGCGTTATAAATGATAAAAATAAATACTGATAAAAAATAAATAATTTATGGTTGATAAAGATTTATTAAAGAAAATTTATTAAAGAAAAAAAAAGAATTAAAATATGAATTTTATAAGACTTCTGAGTATATGATGTTTTTTGTTATATTTCCTGTTGAAATTAAAATCATAAGATGATTCGGGTCTCCAGTTCGAGAAAATGCCACGTATAATTGCCCATGTGAAAAGCACTCTGTACGAAGATCTACGCCAACGTACTTGAATGTTTGACCTTGTGCTTTGTTTTTGGTAATGGCAAAAGAAACTTTAACCGGGAATTGAAGCCGTTTGAAAGAAAACGGCAAGTCAGAGGGAATCATGGGAATTCTTGGAATAAATGCAATTTCTCCTTTCGCTGGCCCTGTAAGAATTACGGCTTCTATAATATTATTTCGCAACGATTTTATTTGTAATCTTGTACCGTTACATAAGTTCGGTGGTTGAAGATTACGTAATAATGTAATTGGAGCACCAATTTTTAATTTTAGTTTATGAGGAGGAAATCCCGAAGGAGAAAGAGAATTGAGAAATTCTTGTGGATAATGAATAGCATAATCTGTTGATGTAACTGTATCAATAGATAGATATTCACGTGAGTGTCCATCGAATTTTAGAAGGATGATATCATTAATTTCTTCTGCTGTTACATTTCTTGGAGAGATTATAGCTCTTTCACATAACCACTGATCTGATTTATTGGACAGATTAAAAATGTCTGGATAAACTGTAGAAATCAACTCTAACACGTTATTGACCACCCGTCCAATCGTGTGATTGACAGAAATGTAACCATTTTCATTTTCTAAAGTTCCATTTCCAATTTTCAACAACTGTGCTGGAAAAATATCGTCCCCTCCGCATAAATAAACTCTCATGTTTGTTCGCAAATAAAGTTTTTCAACATAGTTCCATATATGGGAAGATTTTAAGCAAGCATTAACGACATCAGCTTGAGTACCTTTAGGGATTACTGGTAAGGTTTGACGGAAATCACCAGCGAAAACGAATGTTATGCCACCCATAAACTTATTATTACACCTAAGATCTTTTAATGTTCGATCAATTGCTTCGATATGTGATCTGTGACTCATTGTACACTCATCCCACACAACGAATGAGGTTTTTTGAAGAATTTTTCCATGAGGGCCATTTTTACGAATCGGACAAACGTATTCTGTATCAAATAATACATTTAACGGTAACTTGAAAGTCGAGTGAGCAGTTCTGCCGCCACTAAGGAGAGTTGCTGCTATATCAGATGAAGCTACTGCTAATGCAACTTTACCTGAGGATCTAATTTGAGCCAACAACAAATTAATTAGGAATGTTTTTCCTGTACCACCCGGAGCATCTAAAAAAAAAACTCTTCCTTGATGATTCATTACGCTTTCTGTAATAACATTAAAAGCATATTTTTGATCATTTACTAATTTTGGTAAATTGATTTCTACAAATTCTTGTAATCAGTTATCATCGAAATTCAAAAGGATCAGATGCATTTTCATTTCGAACAGGTGAGTTCATTCCAAATTCAGTTAAATATTTTTCAGACAGAAAAACAACTTTATCTTCTATTTCAATCAAACCTTTATTAAATATTTCATCAGAAAAAGTAAATTGCAAGTCATTTAATCGAGTGCGCTCTGTAAGAAGAATATCTTCACAAAAATCATTTCTGAACTGTTCCCACAAAGATTGAGGTTCAGACGGTTGGCAGAAAACTATGATTATTGCGAATAATTCTCTTAATTTTGAAGGACATTCTGAAAGAGTTGCCTCCGCTAGAGTATTTTTCCATTGCTCGTCATTTTCTAAAAGCCCAAGAGCAAAACAGGAAGCTTTAAAAGTCGCGTGAATGACTCCATCAAAGGCCTTCAAGCTTTCAAATGAAGTAGGACCTTGTACATAATTTAGTAACAATCTTAAATGGAAGCACTCACTTTGATTTGGGTGAATCGTGTAAATTCTACCAATGGCAGTGTCCATTTTTATTCCTGGCCAACCTGGAACATCTTTTCCCCGTCTTCTCTTTAACCAGCCTCTGCTATTATCCCAGGTGTAATAAGAAGGAACTTCATGATAGAACAGTGTTTTCGCAAAATCATCATGTGAACACAGTTCAAAAAATGCAGTTAGTGTCGTTTTTCTTGGATTTTCAATAACTTGATGAAGATTATTATCATTAAAGAAAACACGCTGTCCATTTTCTAGATGAACAGCCAAGTGCTGAACTGTCGGATCTCTATCATGGATTTCAAAATTGAAAATTCTCCAAAACGCTTCAGAAGTACATATGTATCGACCATTCAAAAAATTTGTAATCTCATCGTTTTCACGATTAACAGAAAAAGTAGCTCTATCTGATCCTTTATTAATATATTTACATATGTATTTTATCGCTTTAACCGTATGACAGTATTCTACGTTAATATGCGCATTAAAGCACCTAGATAGCACTGGACAATACGGTACAACCCAACGGTTGTCAACCACGATTTCTGTTTTACCACGAACTTTTAATATTGCAGTATAACCTCCATCATCTGGTGATCTCCGTCGGTAAGTCGGATAACCATCATCTCCAGTTTGAGTATCCTTGACCAATTTGTGAGGGTATTTCTTACTACATTTTCCAATATTCATACATGGCAATCTAATATTTAACTCGCCGCATGGGCCATGAATCATATTCTTGCAAACTATTTCATAAAGTATAGGATCTCTGTCTTTGTTTGGTATCTCGGCAGAAATAATTTTATCAATTTCATCTGGCTGAATTTTCGTTTGTAACCACAAAAGAATGTGGCAGTGTGGCAAACCTCGTTTTTGCCATTCAACACTGTAAACATAACAATTTACATCTCCGAAAATATATTTATTTTTTAATACATGCATAACTTTTTTAGTTTGAGATGAAAAACTCTAGAGATTATATCGTGTCTATCAAACGACTTTTGATCTTGAAATAATTCATTTTTTATTTCCGGCCATTCCGGGTTGCATGTAAAAGTAATAAATAAATCTGGACGGCCAAATTTACGAACATAAGTCATGGCATCCTGATTTTTTTCATGCATGTAACGTGGGGAGCCAGTAAAAGAGGAAGGAAGAATTACTTGTTGCCCAACGTTATTAGCATTAATATTTGCATCATTGTTAACAGCATCTCGGAGGTGAACATAATCATCCGCACGTAGTTGTTTTTGATGGTTACGAATAAAGTGTAGTCTTTCAGAAATCAATTTTGCCATCATATCTACGGCGAATTGGCTGAATAATGTTTTGTAATAATGTAGATGATTTAGACTTGTTTCTCTAACCATAAACCTATAAGAATAAAATTGCATGCAGGATACAGTTTTGGTTCGATTTTGGTTATTTTCCTGTAATATATTAATGTGAAACCGTCTTCGCCTCTAGTATACATCAATGGATATTGCAGTGCATCATAAGATCTATTCAATTCGGAAACTCGACTCAATTGTCCACTCCGACCGTGCAGAACTATATCTCTGGGACCTTTATCTTCATTAACTAATAATACAGCTACTTCATCGATGGTAGGTGCATTATATTGACCTCTGTGTTCATCTTGAGGAACTCTGTCAGCATGAATAATTAACTTAAAGTTTTGCAACTCATCAAAAGACCTCGACTCCAGATTAGATCTAAAGCTCTGTATGAGGTGATTATTTTCACGCAAAACTGTTTGCAATGATTCAATGAGACCTCTTTTCATATTTGGAATCATAATTGTTCGAATAGATATTTGATCCGACTCTGACATAAAATATATTTGTAAAAATTTAGCATTATTTCCAATTTCGGGTAATAAACTACCTATTAAATGATGCACTTGACCCTGAATTTTAAAAGAGGGCATGAAGTTCCCTTCACTTATTTCGTTTGCTCCAAACGATGTCATTTGAAACAGAGTGTTATACCGTCTAGAATTATCAAAGAAATGTTTTGATAGAGGGTGAGAATTATCAATTAAACTTTTAATTAGGTCTGGAAGATCCTCAAATTGGTGTAAAACAACTTTACCGTCAGCGCAGCAAAGTCCATGGGTTTCATCTTTCCATTTTTTTGCATGGCACTTAGGACATAATATAGTCATTCGTCCAATTTGAAGCGCTTTAATATTTAAATAATCAATCTCGGATTGATAATTAAACGCTGATTTCATACTCAAAGCGTTACGTTGCTCCTGAGCACGTGTTTGAGAACGTTCTGGTGTGTTATTTTGTTGCCTTCTGTTATACATTCGAGATGCATTGGCAGTTCTTCTGCTAATGCGTGCTCTTTGCGCTCTCGGCATGATAATGAATTGGCCACTTACTCAAAATTTGGGTAAGAAAAAAAGGTAAAAAAACTAAGTACAAATTATGCCAGTGTGCTGATGCCAGTGACTGATGTTCTCTTAGATTGTTTACTATAATGTAATATTACAAAAACTTTAGCCACAGCAACGCGTGGCCGGGTCGGCTAGTAATATTATAATATACAAACATGCCCGATAAACCAATAGCAACCACTATATAATACACTACTTATTATTATTTTAATCTGCACCAATAAACTAAATTTTTTATAATTTAGTTTGTTTTTTTCTAGACAGATGGCGCCACTGTTGTATTTTTGACATACAGATTTCCTACATTTCGGGTGGATTTTCATAAAATATTCTTTCATAATAACCTTGTCCTATCAGTAACCAATAGTAACTATATGTCATACAATAAGTTTACCATATGTTTCCATTTTATATAAGAACAACTCATCCTCTTTGGATCTGCAACCTATAGAACCGTAACAACTAAAAATATTTAGTATATTTTTTGGCCGAAAGAGGGCGCCACTACTTTGATTCTGTTTTTGATTTTGTATGAACTTTATACTTTTTTTTTATTGACAAAAGTGTTACTATAACCTTCAGCGGAGTGTCGGGTTTCAGCCAAAAAAAATTTCAACCAAATCGGTTCAGTAGTTTTCTCGGTAAGCGCGGTCTAAGAAAAACCCTTACAATTTTATATAATAGTATAATACGCCACTAGTACCAGGGTTATAGTCGATAATCGTTCTTCAGTATTAGCGTCGTTGGTGCGTGGCGCGTAGTTTCGACGGCCGGTGGAAGTATTCAACGAACATCACGATCACATTATACGTCCCTGTTACATATAATTCAATCTTTCAGGTTCTAAAAGAAACTTTAACGTTTCTACAATGTTCCTTCAATGTAAAAAGCTCAACATTATCATTGTAAATTCAGCACATTTATTGCTCTGCTTAGAGTCTTGAATTAAATTCTGATAATTAAGATTTTCTTTCATCCGAGTTTCCCAATTAGTTTTTAATTAACATATTCAAATTAAATTTAAATTTTTACAACATTGGATTTTCACTGGATTTCACATTTAGTGATTTTCTTATTTTGTTGTAACTCTAAAAATCTAAAACAATAAATGACCGCAGATACTTGAAATTTTCACTGAATGTTTATATAGGCATTTTATATATTTGATAAAATTTTCAAAATATTTAAATTTGTTTTGAGCTGTTTACTGACATTTTAATTTTTCAACTTTTTTAGTTTTTTTTCCTATAAATATCGATAAAAATTTATTTTTTCGGTAGAAAAGCTTGAAAATTTAATACAAGGCTTCTAACACATTTTAACAATAGCAGTTGAATAATAAAATAAATTCATGGTCACAATTTTTTTTTTTTACAAGGATTCAAAGTTTGAATTTTGACAACATACGTAAAAATCATGAAAATTCATAAATTATTTTACTCTAGAAATTCATAAAAAAATTTCGTTTTATATCTAAGATTTGAAAATTGAATACATAGTTCCTATCATATTTTTACAATAGCAATTGAAAAATAAAAGAAATGCGTAGTCACAATTTTTTTTTACAATCATTCAAAGTTTGAATTTTGACAACATAATATGTAAAAATCACGAAAATTCGCAAAGTATTTCAAACAAGAAATTCATAAAAAATTTTCGTTTTAAATCTATGATTTGAAAATTTTTAATAATCTATAATATATCCTAGACACATAAACCGTCTTCGCTCAGAATCGTTTTTCGTATACAATGATATAATATAATTGGATTCAAATTTAATTCCATCCATTACAGTAACCCACTTGTAACCTACAGTGCAGCAGAGCGACATCCACGACTTACCAGCTTTTTTTACCTTATTTTTATCGAAGTAGTATCGATAGTGCCTTCCATATCTGAACCCCCCCCCCCCCCCAAACTTAAAAAAAACTTAATATTAACATTTATTTTAAAATTTACTATTTTAATTTTATATATTATATATATTATATATTCATTAAATATTGGATATCACCCCGAGAAATTACCTAAAATACGCCACTAGTACCAGGGTTATAGTCGATAATCGTTCTTCAGTATTAGCGTCGTTGGTGCGTGGCGCGTAGTTTCGACGGCCGGAGGAAGTATTCAACGAACATCACGATCACATTATACGTCCCTGTTACATATAATTCAATGTTTCAGGTTCTAAAAGAAACTTCAACGTTTCTACAATGTTCCTTCAATGTAAAAAGCGCAACATTATCATTGTAAATTCAGCACATTCATTGCTCTGCTTAGAGTCTTGAATTAAATTCTGGTAATTAAGATTTTCTTTCATCCGAGTTTCCCAATTAGTTTTTAATTAACATATTCAAATTAAATTTTTATGAGCATTTGAGGGGCGACAATCCAAAACGCACTATTTCCATTTTTCACTTTTTTCAGTATTGATAGATTTGTGTTACCAGCTATTGAAGTTGTTTAGAGATATTGAAATTTTACCAAAAAATGTGTAAAATTGTAGTACATTTTTTTTTGTGATGTCCCCCAAGTTATATTGTAATTAAATGTCCTAAATTTGACATCCAAGTTTATTAATTGTTACTAAACGTACTATTTCCATCCAATAGTACGTTTTGGCATAATTTAAGGAAATAGTACATTTTGCAGTTTATTTTTTCAAAACGTACTATTTCCGGAATTAAAGTTCTATATTATTTATTTTTATAATTGGTCATTTTTTTAAAAAATTATCAAAAATAAATGGCATTTTTCTTTACCAATTTTATAATACTACCTATATGAATGTAACAAATATATAAATACTTATTTTATAAAAATACATCCACAACTAATATTCATTAGAAAAAAAAATAATCATTCATGTTACTTTAACATAAAGAAATAAAAATCTTTATATCTAATATATTTCTTCAGTACAATAAAAATTTAACATATTGTGTTTATAGATATAAAATAGACATAAACAGTACTTAATTATTGTTTTATAATAATTGATACAAAATTGTAATTAATATTATAGGTCTTTTACTTAAAAACAAAACTTTTTTTAAAATAAACAATAAAACAAAACATAAAGTTATAATTTATTAATCATAGATAGTAGATACATTTTAATTATTGTCCATTACTTAGGAACAAAATTCTAAAACATCAAAACAAAATAAAAATGTACAATTTATTTATCACAGTTAGTAAATAAATTGCAATAGTCCGTTATTTAGGAACAAAACTCTAAAATATTAAAACAAAATAAAAATTTATAATTTATTTATCACAGATAGTAACTAAATTGCAATAGTCCACTACTTAGGAACAAAACTTTAATATTATAAAACAAAATAAAAATTTATAATTTATAAATCATAGATACTAAATAAATTGTAATGACCCATTACTTAAAAGTTAAAACTCTTTCTAAAATAGGTACCTAATGTACCAAATATAACATAAAATATTAAAATCTTTGACACAAGACAATGAATGCAATTTTAATTATTAATAATTAATAATTAATCATTATCTTCATCATAATAAGGAACATCTTCTATATTTTCATCAGCTACTTTAAAAATGTCTGCATAAAACTGTTTGGCATCTTCTGGAATATTAAAAAACTTTAAAAGTTTTCTTACATCATCTTGTTTGGCGATTATAACATGATTTTTCTGTGGTAATACTTCAAGGTGGTCAGCCATTGATCTTATACGGCATTTTCTCTTTAAAATATCTACAGTTTCTGGTAAACCACTATAAGTTTTCGAAATTCCAATTGTCTCATTACCTTTAATATAAGAATACATTTTTTGTTCTGTTGATTTAAATTCTGTCTTAGTTTTTAGAACAGTTTTGGCTGAATTTTTAAAATCATAGACTTTATAATCTTTATTGTACTCTTTCACTGTACAAAAGTTTTTGAATATTTCTATGTACTGGTTTGGTGACACTATATTTTCTTTTTTTCTTAACACTTAGGTCAGATTGTTCAAATTAAATTGCTGAACATCTGAACTAATGACTACTTCATATGATTCTATATTATTAACATCAGTCTGAAAGTAGATGATAATAAAATATTGTAATTTTAGTAGAGAATTTAAAAAAAAAAATTAAGCACTTGTTTAATTTAATAAATTAATTGATATGTATAGTTTAACTAAGACATGAAAATAAAAATAAAAATAGTAGAAGTTCACATTTTGAAAAAGTAAATACAATTATACCATTTACCATTGCCCAAGATATGTGACAAACATAAATAAAATTGAAGGGGTAGCATCTGTATAATTTAATTGAAGCAATTGAGAAGAAAAATTAAATATTAATTTAATTTAATGAGTAAAATAAAATATTGAAAAGGTTCAACATTTTACTATAACTGATAGCTTTCTTAAGATATGAGTGTAAGTTAAATAGTGATTAGTGGAAACAAAATAAAAATGAATTAGAAATTTACTGTTCCAAACCTAAAATCACTAATTTTTAAATTATAAAAACACAAATTACAAAACATTTGAAGTAAAGTTAAGATGTTTGATTTTGGAATGATATTATACTGTTGTTGTTAAGTTTTAATAGTGTAGATGGGTAATAACAATATTTAATATACAAGTTTGACTTTTAAATGTTATTAATTTTAAAATAATAGTGGCTGACTATAAATACATACTACATACAATATTATTATTATGTACTATTAAGTACCTATACAAAATATACAATACCTACATTATTCACTAAAACAAAATATACACGAGTAACTTATAAGTAATTAATATTACTGCTTAAAAATGTGCTTTATAAGGTACCTTTTCTTCATCACTGCTGATACACCCATACTCATAAAAATCAAATACACTATCCGATATATTTGATGCTGATTCACATGAACTCATAATATCCTGTACACAAATAGATTATAGAGTAATGTTTTATGTAAAATATTTTTGATAATATTAATAATAATTATATTAGATTATAAAATAATACAAGTATATTATTATTAAGCTGTAACTTACATCATCTTGATTATTCTCTTGGAATAGTAGTTGTTTAGAACACATTTTTATTTTATTTAGCAATCAATATATTTTTAAAATTTAAAATAAGAGTAAAATATAACTAGGACATTAGGTATTACAACATCTTACTTTTGTTAGAATGATCTTTATGATTTTATTTTTCATTACGAATTAATGATGACTTATGAGATAACAGACAAGACTCTACTTTTGGCGCAATTTGTTATCAATTGTGATAAAGGTAGAGACTTGATGATTATATTATTAGCTGATAAAATATACAAGCAAATTAAAATTAGTAGAATTAACCGAGTAGATAAACCGTCTTCGCTCAGAATCGTTTTTCGTATACAATGATATAATATAATTGGATACAAATTTAATTCCATCCATTACAGTAACCCACTTGTAACCTACTGTGCAGCAGAGCGACATCCACGACTTACCCGCTTTTATTACCTTATTTTTATCGAACGCGATAAGTGACGAATAACGATTTGCGTTGATGAAACGGAGTCAGTAGTACCAGGATCCAGGTAGTTTTTTTTCATGGATAAGGGTAGTGCCTTCCATATCTGACCCACCCCCCCCCAAACTTAAAAAAAACTTAATATTAACATTTATTTTAAAATTTACTATTTTAATTTTATATATTATATATATTATATATTCATTAAATATTGGATATCGACCCGAGAAATTACCTAAAATACGCCACTAGTACCAGGGTTATAGTCGATAATCGTTCTTCAGTATTAGCGTCGTTGGTGCGTGGCGCGTAGTTTCGACGGCCGGTGGAAGTATTCAACGAACATCACGATCACATTATACGTCCCTGTTACATATAATTCAATCTTTCAGGTTCTAAAAGAAACTTCAACGTTTCTACAATGTTCCTTCAATGTAAAAAACGCAACATTATCATTGTAAATTCAGCACATTCATTGCTCTGCTTAGAGTCTTGAATTAAATTCTGATAATTAAGATTTTCTTTCATCCGAGTTTCCCAATTAGTTTTTAATTAACATATTCAAATTAAATTTAAATTTTTACAACATTGGATTTTCACTGGATTTCACATTTAGTGATTTTCTTATTTTGTTGTAACTCTAAAAATCTAAAACAATAAATGACCGCAGATACTTGAAATTTTCACTGAATGTTTATATAGGCATTTTATATATTTGATAAAATTTTCAAAATATTTAAATTTGTTTTGAGCAGTTTACTGACATTTTAATTTTTCAACTTTTTTAGTTTTTTTTCCTATAAATATCGATAAAAATTTATTTTTTCGGTAGAAAAGCTTGAAAATTTAATACAAGGCTTCTAACACATTTTAACAATAGCAGTTGAATAATAAAATAAATTCATGGTCACAATTTTTTTTTTTTTACAAGGATTCAAAGTTTGAATTTTGACAACATACGTAAAAATCATGAAAATTCATAAATTATTTTATTCAAGAAATTCATAAAAAAATTTCGTTTTATATCTAAGATTTGAAAATTGAATACATAGTTCCTATCATATTTTTACAATAGCAATTGAAAAATAAAAGAAATGCGTAGTCACAATTTTTTTTTACAATCATTCAAAGTTTGAATTTTGACAACATAATATGTAAAAATCACGAAAATTCGCAAAGTATTTCAAACAAGAAATTCATAAAAAATTTTCGTTTTAAATCTATGATTTGAAAATTTTTAATAATCTATAATATATCCTAGACACATAAACCGTCTTCGCTCAGAATCGTTTTTCGTATACAATGATATAATATAATTGGATTCAAATTTAATTCCATCCATTACAGTAACCCACTTGTAACCTACAGTGCAGCAGAGCGACATCCACGACTTACCAGCTTTTTTTACCTTATTTTTATCGAAGTAGTATCGATAGTGCCTTCCATATCTGAACCCCCCCCCCCCCAAACTTAAAAAAAACTTAATATTAACATTTATTTTAAAATTTACTATTTTAATTTTATATATTATATATATTATATATTCATTAAATATTGGATATCACCCCGAGAAATTACCTAAAATACGCCACTAGTACCAGGGTTATAGTCGATAATCGTTCTTCAGTATTAGCGTCGTTGGTGCGTGGCGCGTAGTTTCGACGGCCGGAGGAAGTATTCAACGAACATCACGATCACATTATACGTCCCTGTTACATATAATTCAATGTTTCAGGTTCTAAAAGAAACTTCAACGTTTCTACAATGTTCCTTCAATGTAAAAAGCGCAACATTATCATTGTAAATTCAGCACATTCATTGCTCTGCTTAGAGTCTTGAATTAAATTCTGGTAATTAAGATTTTCTTTCATCCGAGTTTCCCAATTAGTTTTTAATTAACATATTCAAATTAAATTTTTATGAGCATTTGAGGGGCGACAATCCAAAACGCACTATTTCCATTTTTCACTTTTTTCAGTATTGATAGATTTGTGTTACCAGCTATTGAAGTTGTTTAGAGATATTGAAATTTTACCAAAAAATGTGTAAAATTGTAGTACATTTTTTTTTGTGATGTCCCCCAAGTTATATTGTAATTAAATGTCCTAAATTTGACATCCAAGTTTATTAATTGTTACAAAACGTACTATTTCCATCCAATAGTACGTTTTGGCATAATTTAAGGAAATAGTACATTTTGCAGTTTATTTTTTCAAAACGTACTATTTCCGGAATTAAAGTTCTATATTATTTATTTTTATAATTGGTCATTTTTTTAAAAAATTATCAAAAATAAATGGCATTTTTCTTTACCAATTTTATAATACTACCTATATGAATGTAACAAATATATAAATACTTATTTTATAAAAATACATCCACAACTAATATTCATTAGAAAAAAAAATAATCATTCATGTTACTTTAACATAAAGAAATAAAAATCTTTATATCTAATATATTTCTTCAGTACAATAAAAATTTAACATATTGTGTTTATAGATATAAAATAGACATAAACAGTACTTAATTATTGTTTTATAATAATTGATACAAAATTGTAATTAATATTATAGGTCTTTTACTTAAAAACAAAACTTTTTTTAAAATAAACAATAAAACAAAACATAAAGTTATAATTTATTAATCATAGATAGTAGATACATTTTAATTATTGTCCATTACTTAGGAACAAAATTCTAAAACATCAAAACAAAATAAAAATGTACAATTTATTTATCACAGTTAGTAAATAAATTGCAATAGTCCGTTATTTAGGAACAAAACTCTAAAATATTAAAACAAAATAAAAATTTATAATTTATTTATCACAGATAGTAACTAAATTGCAATAGTCCACTACTTAGGAACAAAACTTTAATATTATAAAACAAAATAAAAATTTATAATTTATTAATCATAGATACTAAATAAATTGTAATGACCCATTACTTAAAAGTTAAAACTCTTTCTAAAATAGGTACCTAATGTACCAAATATAACATAAAATATTAAAATCTTTGACACAAGACAATGAATGCAATTTTAATTATTAATAATTAATAATTAATCATTATCTTCATCATAATAAGGAACATCTTCTATATTTTCATCAGCTACTTTAAAAATGTCTGCATAAAACTGTTTGGCATCTTCTGGAATATTAAAAAACTTTAAAAGTTTTCTTACATCATCTTGTTTGGCGATTATAACATGATTTTTCTGTGGTAATACTTCAAGGTGGTCAGCCATTGATCTTATACGGCATTTTCTCTTTAAAATATCTACAGTTTCTGGTAAACCACTATAAGTTTTCGAAATTCCAATTGTCTCTTTACCTTTAATATAAGAATACATTTTTTGTTCTGTTGATTTAAATTCTGTCTTAGTTTTTAGAACAGTTTTGGCTGAATTTTTAAAATCATAGACTTTATAATCTTTATTGTACTCTTTCACTGTACAAAAGTTTTTGAATATTTCTATGTACTGGTTTGGTGACACTATATTTTCTTTTTTTCTTAACACTTAGGTCAGATTGTTCAAATTAAATTGCTGAACATCTGAACTAATGACTACTTCATATGATTCTATATTATTAACATCAGTCTGAAAGTAGATGATAATAAAATATTGTAATTTTAGTAGAGAATTTAAAAAAAAAAATTAAGCACTTGTTTAATTTAATAAATTAATTGATATGTATAGTTTAACTAAGACATGAAAATAAAAATAAAAATAGTAGAAGTTCACATTTTGAAAAAGTAAATACAATTATACCATTTACCATTGCCCAAGATATGTGACAAACATAAATAAAATTGAAGGGGTAGCATCTGTATAATTTAATTGAAGCAATTGAGAAGAAAAATTAAATATTAATTTAATTTAATGAGTAAAATAAAATATTGAAAAGGTTCAACATTTTACTATAACTGATAGCTTTCTTAAGATATGAGTGTAAGTTAAATAGTGATTAGTGGAAACAAAATAAAAATGAATTAGAAATTTACTGTTCCAAACCTAAAATCACTAATTTTTAAATTATAAAAACACAAATTACAAAACATTTGAAGTAAAGTTAAGATGTTTGATTTTGGAATGATATTATACTGTTGTTGTTAAGTTTTAATAGTGTAGATGGGTAATAACAATATTTAATATACAAGTTTGACTTTTAAATGTTATTAATTTTAAAATAATAGTGGCTGACTATAAATACATACTACATACAATATTATTATTATGTACTATTAAGTACCTATACAAAATATACAATACCTACATTATTCACTAAAACAAAATATACACGAGTAACTTATAAGTAATTAATATTACTGCTTAAAAATGTGCTTTATAAGGTACCTTTTCTTCATCACTGCTGATACACCCATACTCATAAAAATCAAATACACTATCCGATATATTTGATGCTGATTCACATGAACTCATAATATCCTGTACACAAATAGATTATAGAGTAATGTTTTATGTAAAATATTTTTGATAATATTAATAATAATTATATTAGATTATAAAATAATACAAGTATATTATTATTAAGCTGTAACTTACATCATCTTGATTATTCTCTTGGAATAGTAGTTGTTTAGAACACATTTTTATTTTATTTAGCAATCAATATATTTTTAAAATTTAAAATAAGAGTAAAATATAACTAGGACATTAGGTATTACAACATCTTACTTTTGTTAGAATGATCTTTATGATTTTATTTTTCATTACGAATTAATGATGACTTATGAGATAACAGACAAGACTCTACTTTTGGCGCAATTTGTTATCAATTGTGATAAAGGTAGAGACTTGATGATTATATTATTAGCTGATAAAATATACAAGCAAATTAAAATTAGTAGAATTAACCGAGTAGATAAACCGTCTTCGCTCAGAATCGTTTTTCGTATACAATGATATAATATAATTGGATACAAATTTAATTCCATCCATTACAGTAACCCACTTGTAACCTACTGTGCAGCAGAGCGACATCCACGACTTACCCGCTTTTATTACCTTATTTTTATCGAACGCGATAAGTGACGAATAACGATTTGCGTTGATGAAACGGAGTCAGTAGTACCAGGATCCAGGTAGTTTTTTTTCATGGATAAGGGTAGTGCCTTCCATATCTGACCCACCCCCCCCCCCCCCCAAACTTAAAAAAAACTTAATATTAACATTTATTTTAAAATTTACTATTTTAATTTTATATATTATATATATTATATATTCATTAAATATTGGATATCGACCCGAGAAATTACCTAAAATACGCCACTAGTACCAGGGTTATAGTCGATAATCGTTCTTCAGTATTAGCGTCGTTGGTGCGTGGCGCGTAGTTTCGACGGCCGGAGGAAGTATTCAACGAACATCACGATCACATTATACGTCCCTGTTACATATAATTCAATCTTTCAGGTTCTAAAAGAAACTTCAACGTTTCTACAATGTTCCTTCAATGTAAAAAACGCAACATTATCATTGTAAATTCAGCACATTCATTGCTCTGCTTAGAGTCTTGAATTAAATTCTGATAATTAAGATTTTCTTTCATCCGAGTTTCCCAATTAGTTTTTAATTAACATATTCAAATTAAATTTAAATTTTTACAACATTGGATTTTCACTGGATTTCACATTTAGTGATTTTCTTATTTTGTTGTAACTCTAAAAATCTAAAACAATAAATGACCGCAGATACTTGAAATTTTCACTGAATGTTTATATAGGCATTTTATATATTTGATAAAATTTTCAAAATATTTAAATTTGTTTTGAGCAGTTTACTGACATTTTAATTTTTCAACTTTTTTAGTTTTTTTTCCTATAAATATCGATAAAAATTTATTTTTTCGGTAGAAAAGCTTGAAAATTTAATACAAGGCTTCTAACACATTTTAACAATAGCAGTTGAATAATAAAATAAATTCATGGTCACAATTTTTTTTTTTTACAAGGATTCAAAGTTTGAATTTTGACAACATACGTAAAAATCATGAAAATTCATAAATTATTTTATTCAAGAAATTCATAAAAAAATTTCGTTTTATATCTAAGATTTGAAAATTGAATACATAGTTCCTATCATATTTTTACAATAGCAATTGAAAAATAAAAGAAATGCGTAGTCACAATTTTTTTTTACAATCATTCAAAGTTTGAATTTTGACAACATAATATGTAAAAATCACGAAAATTCGCAAAGTATTTCAAACAAGAAATTCATAAAAAATTTTCGTTTTAAATCTATGATTTGAAAATTTTTAATAATCTATAATATATCCTAGACACATAAACCGTCTTCGCTCAGAATCGTTTTTCGTATACAATGATATAATATAATTGGATTCAAATTTAATTCCATCCATTACAGTAACCCACTTGTAACCTACAGTGCAGCAGAGCGACATCCACGACTTACCAGCTTTTTTTACCTTATTTTTATCGAAGTAGTATCGATAGTGCCTTCCATATCTGAACCCCCCCACCCCCCCAAACTTAAAAAAAACTTAATATTAACATTTATTTTAAAATTTACTATTTTAATTTTATATATTATATATATTATATATATTATATATTCATTAAATATTGGATATCACCCCGAGAAATTACCTAAAATACGCCACTAGTACCAGGGTTATAGTCGATAATCGTTCTTCAGTATTAGCGTCGTTGGTGCGTGGCGCGTAGTTTCGACGGCCGGAGGAAGTATTCAACGAACATCACGATCACATTATACGTCCCTGTTACATATAATTCAATGTTTCAGGTTCTAAAAGAAACTTCAACGTTTCTACAATGTTCCTTCAATGTAAAAAGCGCAACATTATCATTGTAAATTCAGCACATTCATTGCTCTACTTAGAGTCTTGAATTAAATTCTGGTAATTAAGATTTTCTTTCATCCGAGTTTCCCAATTAGTTTTTAATTAACATATTCAAATTAAATTTTTATGAGCATTTGAGGGGCGACAATCCAAAACGCACTATTTCCATTTTTCACTTTTTTCAGTATTGATAGATTTGTGTTACCAGCTATTGAAGTTGTTTAGAGATATTGAAATTTTACCAAAAAATGTGTAAAATTGTAGTACATTTTTTTTTGTGATGTCCCCCAAGTTATATTGTAATTAAATGTCCTAAATTTGACATCCAAGTTTATTAATTGTTACTAAACGTACTATTTCCATCCAATAGTACGTTTTGGCATAATTTAAGGAAATAGTACATTTTGCAGTTTATTTTTTCAAAACGTACTATTTCCGGAATTAAAGTTCTATATTATTTATTTTTATAATTGGTCATTTTTTTAAAAAATTATCAAAAATAAATGGCATTTTTCTTTACCAATTTTATAATACTACCTATATGAATGTAACAAATATATAAATACTTATTTTATAAAAATACATCCACAACTAATATTCATTAGAAAAAAAAATAATCATTCATGTTACTTTAACATAAAGAAATAAAAATCTTTATATCTAATATATTTCTTCAGTACAATAAAAATTTAACATATTGTGTTTATAGATATAAAATAGACATAAACAGTACTTAATTATTGTTTTATAATAATTGATACAAAATTGTAATTAATATTATAGGTCTTTTACTTAAAAACAAAACTTTTTTTAAAATAAACAATAAAACAAAACATAAAGTTATAATTTATTAATCATAGATAGTAGATACATTTTAATTATTGTCCATTACTTAGGAACAAAATTCTAAAACATCAAAACAAAATAAAAATGTACAATTTATTTATCACAGTTAGTAAATAAATTGCAATAGTCCGTTATTTAGGAACAAAACTCTAAAATATTAAAACAAAATAAAAATTTATAATTTATTTATCACAGATAGTAACTAAATTGCAATAGTCCACTACTTAGGAACAAAACTTTAATATTATAAAACAAAATAAAAATTTATAATTTATTAATCATAGATACTAAATAAATTGTAATGACCCATTACTTAAAAGTTAAAACTCTTTCTAAAATAGGTACCTAATGTACCAAATATAACATAAAATATTAAAATCTTTGACACAAGACAATGAATGCAATTTTAATTATTAATAATTAATAATTAATCATTATCTTCATCATAATAAGGAACATCTTCTATATTTTCATCAGCTACTTTAAAAATGTCTGCATAAAACTGTTTGGCATCTTCTGGAATATTAAAAAACTTTAAAAGTTTTCTTACATCATCTTGTTTGGCGATTATAACATGATTTTTCTGTGGTAATACTTCAAGGTGGTCAGCCATTGATCTTATACGGCATTTTCTCTTTAAAATATCTACAGTTTCTGGTAAACCACTATAAGTTTTCGAAATTCCAATTGTCTCTTTACCTTTAATATAAGAATACATTTTTTGTTCTGTTGATTTAAATTCTGTCTTAGTTTTTAGAACAGTTTTGGCTGAATTTTTAAAATCATAGACTTTATAATCTTTATTGTACTCTTTCACTGTACAAAAGTTTTTGAATATTTCTATGTACTGGTTTGGTGACACTATATTTTCTTTTTTTCTTAACACTTAGGTCAGATTGTTCAAATTAAATTGCTGAACATCTGAACTAATGACTACTTCATATGATTCTATATTATTAACATCAGTCTGAAAGTAGATGATAATAAAATATTGTAATTTTAGTAGAGAATTTAAAAAAAAAAATTAAGCACTTGTTTAATTTAATAAATTAATTGATATGTATAGTTTAACTAAGACATGAAAATAAAAATAAAAATAGTAGAAGTTCACATTTTGAAAAAGTAAATACAATTATACCATTTACCATTGCCCAAGATATGTGACAAACATAAATAAAATTGAAGGGGTAGCATCTGTATAATTTAATTGAAGCAATTGAGAAGAAAAATTAAATATTAATTTAATTTAATGAGTAAAATAAAATATTGAAAAGGTTCAACATTTTACTATAACTGATAGCTTTCTTAAGATATGAGTGTAAGTTAAATAGTGATTAGTGGAAACAAAATAAAAATGAATTAGAAATTTACTGTTCCAAACCTAAAATCACTAATTTTTAAATTATAAAAACACAAATTACAAAACATTTGAAGTAAAGTTAAGATGTTTGATTTTGGAATGATATTATACTGTTGTTGTTAAGTTTTAATAGTGTAGATGGGTAATAACAATATTTAATATACAAGTTTGACTTTTAAATGTTATTAATTTTAAAATAATAGTGGCTGACTATAAATACATACTACATACAATATTATTATTATGTACTATTAAGTACCTATACAAAATATACAATACCTACATTATTCACTAAAACAAAATATACACGAGTAACTTATAAGTAATTAATATTACTGCTTAAAAATGTGCTTTATAAGGTACCTTTTCTTCATCACTGCTGATACACCCATACTCATAAAAATCAAATACACTATCCGATATATTTGATGCTGATTCACATGAACTCATAATATCCTGTACACAAATAGATTATAGAGTAATGTTTTATGTAAAATATTTTTGATAATATTAATAATAATTATATTAGATTATAAAATAATACAAGTATATTATTATTAAGCTGTAACTTACATCATCTTGATTATTCTCTTGGAATAGTAGTTGTTTAGAACACATTTTTATTTTATTTAGCAATCAATATATTTTTAAAATTTAAAATAAGAGTAAAATATAACTAGGACATTAGGTATTACAACATCTTACTTTTGTTAGAATGATCTTTATGATTTTATTTTTCATTACGAATTAATGATGACTTATGAGATAACAGACAAGACTCTACTTTTGGCGCAATTTGTTATCAATTGTGATAAAGGTAGAGACTTGATGATTATATTATTAGCTGATAAAATATACAAGCAAATTAAAATTAGTAGAATTAACCGAGTAGATAAACCGTCTTCGCTCAGAATCGTTTTTCGTATACAATGATATAATATAATTGGATACAAATTTAATTCCATCCATTACAGTAACCCACTTGTAACCTACTGTGCAGCAGAGCGACATCCACGACTTACCCGCTTTTTTTACCTTATTTTTATCGAACGCGATAAGTGACGAATAACGATTTGCGTTGATGAAACGGAGTCAGTAGTACCAGGATCCAGGTAGTTTTTTTTCATGGATAAGGGTAGTGCCTTCCATATCTGACCCACCCCCCCCCCCCCCCAAACTTAAAAAAAACTTAATATTAACATTTATTTTAAAATTTACTATTTTAATTTTATAT
Organism: Diuraphis noxia; assembly: GCF_037042655.1. Lineage (NCBI taxonomy): Eukaryota > Metazoa > Arthropoda > Insecta > Hemiptera > Aphididae > Diuraphis > Diuraphis noxia. Next base: position 88,358,111 of record NW_028301711.1, on the reverse strand, counting down.
ATTATATATATTATATATTCATTAAATATTGGATATCGACCCGAGAAATTACCTAAAATACGCCACTAGTACCAGGGTTATAGTCGATAATCGTTCTTCAGTATTAGCGTCGTTGGTGCGTGGCGCGTAGTTTCGACGGCCGGTGGAAGTATTCAACGAACATCACGATCACATTATACGTCCCTGTTACATATAATTCAATCTTTCAGGTTCTAAAAGAAACTTCAACGTTTCTACAATGTTCCTTCAATGTAAAAAGCGCAACATTATCATTGTAAATTCAGCACATTCATTGCTCTGCTTAGAGTCTTGAATTAAATTCTGATAATTAAGATTTTCTTTCATCCGAGTTTCCCAATTAGTTTTTAATTAACATATTCAAATTAAATTTAAATTTTTACAACATTGGATTTTCACTGGATTTCACATTTAGTGATTTTCTTATTTTGTTGTAACTCTAAAAATCTAAAACAATAAATGACCGCAGATACTTGAAATTTTCACTGAATGTTTATATAGGCATTTTATATATTTGATAAAATTTTCAAAATATTTAAATTTGTTTTGAGCTGTTTACTGACATTTTAATTTTTCAACTTTTTTAGTTTTTTTTCCTATAAATATCGATAAAAATTTATTTTTTCGGTAGAAAAGCTTGAAAATTTAATACAAGGCTTCTAACACATTTTAACAATAGCAGTTGAATAATAAAATAAATTCATGGTCACAATTTTTTTTTTTTACAAGGATTCAAAGTTTGAATTTTGACAACATACGTAAAAATCATGAAAATTCATAAATTATTTTATTCTAGAAATTCATAAAAAAATTTCGTTTTATATCTAAGATTTGAAAATTGAATACATAGTTCCTATCATATTTTTACAATAGCAATTGAAAAATAAAAGAAATGCGTAGTCACAATTTTTTTTTTACAATCATTCAAAGTTTGAATTTTGACAACATAATATGTAAAAATCACGAAAATTCGCAAAGTATTTCAAACAAGAAATTCATAAAAAATTTTCGTTTTAAATCTATGATTTGAAAATTTTTAATAATCTATAATATATCCTAGACACATAAACCGTCTTCGCTCAGAATCGTTTTTCGTATACAATGATATAATATAATTGGATTCAAATTTAATTCCATCCATTACAGTAACCCACTTGTAACCTACAGTGCAGCAGAGCGACATCCACGACTTACCAGCTTTTTTTACCTTATTTTTATCGAAGTAGTATCGATAGTGCCTTCCATATCTGACCCCCCCCCCCCCAAACTTAAAAAAAACTTAATATTAACATTTATTTTAAAATTTACTATTTTAATTTTATATATTATATATATTATATATTCATTAAATATTGGATATCACCCCGAGAAATTACCTAAAATACGCCACTAGTACCAGGGTTATAGTCGATAATCGTTCTTCAGTATTAGCGTCGTTGGTGCGTGGCGCGTAGTTTCGACGGCCGGAGGAAGTATTCAACGAACATCACGATCACATTATACGTCCCAGTTACATATAATTCAATGTTTCAGGTTCTAAAAGAAACTTCAACGTTTCTACAATGTTCCTTCAATGTAAAAAGCGCAACATTATCATTGTAAATTCAGCACATTCATTGCTCTGCTTAGAGTCTTGAATTAAATTCTGGTAATTAAGATTTTCTTTCATCCGAGTTTCCCAATTATTTTTTAATTAACATATTCAAATTAAATTTTTATGAGCATTTGAGGGCCTACATTCCAAAACGCACTATTTCCATTTTTCACTTTTTTCAGTATTGATAGATTTGTGTTACCAGCTATTGAAGTTGTTTAGAGATATTGAAATTTTACCAAAAAATGTGTAAAATTGTAGTACATTTTTTTTTGTGATGTCCCCCAAGTTATATTGTAATTAAATGTCCTAAATTTGACATCCAAGTTTATTAATTGTTACAAAACGTACTATTTCCATCCAATAGTACGTTTTGGCATAATTTAAGGAAATAGTACATTTTGCAGTTTATTTTTTCAAAACGTACTATTTCCGGAATTAAAGTTCTATATTATTTATTTTTATAATTGGTCATTTTTTTAAAAAATTATCAAAAATAAATGGCATTTTTCTTTACCAATTTTATAATACTACCTATATGAATGTAACAAATATATAAATACTTATTTTATAAAAATACATCCACAACTAATATTCATTAGAAAAAAAAATAATCATTCATGTTACTTTAACATAAAGAAATAAAAATCTTTATATCTAATATATTTCTTCAGTACAATAAAAATTTAACATATTGTGTTTATAGATATAAAATAGACATAAACAGTACTTAATTATTGTTTTATAATAATTGATACAAAATTGTAATTAATATTATAGGTCTTTTACTTAAAAACAAAACTTTTTTTAAAATAAACAATAAAACAAAACATAAAGTTATAATTTATTAATCATAGATAGTAGATACATTTTAATTATTGTCCATTACTTAGGAACAAAATTCTAAAACATCAAAACAAAATAAAAATGTACAATTTATTTATCACAGTTAGTAAATAAATTGCAATAGTCCGTTATTTAGGAACAAAACTCTAAAATATTAAAACAAAATAAAAATTTATAATTTATTTATCACAGATAGTAACTAAATTGCAATAGTCCACTACTTAGGAACAAAACTTTAATATTATAAAACAAAATAAAAATTTATAATTTATTAATCATAGATACTAAATAAATTGTAATGACCCATTACTTAAAAGTTAAAACTCTTTCTAAAATAGGTACCTAATGTACCAAATATAACATAAAATATTAAAATCTTTGACACAAGACAATGAATGCAATTTTAATTATTAATAATTAATAATTAATCATTATCTTCATCATAATAAGGAACATCTTCTATATTTTCATCAGCTACTTTAAAAATGTTTGCATAAAACTGTTTGGCATCTTCTGGAATATTAAAAAACTTTAAAAGTTTTCTTACATCATCTTGTTTGGCGATTATAACATGATTTTTCTGTGGTAATACTTCAAGGTGGTCAGCCATTGATCTTATACGGCATTTTCTCTTTAAAATATCTACAGTTTCTGGTAAACCACTATAAGTTTTCGAAATTCCAATTGTCTCTTTACCTTTAATATAAGAATACATTTTTTGTTCTGTTGATTTAAATTCTGTCTTAGTTTTTAGAACAGTTTTGGCTGAATTTTTAAAATCATAGACTTTATAATCTTTATTGTACTCTTTCACTGTACAAAAGTTTTTGAATATTTCTATGTACTGGTTTGGTGACACTATATTTTCTTTTTTTCTTAACACTTAGGTCAGATTGTTCAAATTAAATTGCTGAACATCTGAACTAATGACTACTTCATATGATTCTATATTATTAACATCAGTCTGAAAGTAGATGATAATAAAATATTGTAATTTTAGTAGAGAATTTAAAAAAAAAAATTAAGCACTTGTTTAATTTAATAAATTAATTGATATGTATAGTTTAACTAAGACATGAAAATAAAAATAAAAATAGTAGAAGTTCACATTTTGAAAAAGTAAATACAATTATACCATTTACCATTGCCCAAGATATGTGACAAACATAAATAAAATTGAAGGGGTAGCATCTGTATAATTTAATTGAAGCAATTGAGAAGAAAAATTAAATATTAATTTAATTTAATGAGTAAAATAAAATATTGAAAAGGTTCAACATTTTACTATAACTGATAGCTTTCTTAAGATATGAGAGTAAGTTAAATAGTGATTAGTGGAAACAAAATAAAAATGAATTAGAAATTTACTGTTCCAAACCTAAAATCACTAATTTTTAAATTATAAAAACACAAATTACAAAACATTTGAAGTAAAGTTAAGATGTTTGATTTTGGAATGATATTATACTGTTGTTGTTAAGTTTTAATAGTGTAGATGGGTAATAACAATATTTAATATACAAGTTTGACTTTTAAATGTTATTAATTTTAAAATAATAGTGGCTGACTATAAATACATACTACATACAATATTATTATTATGTACTATTAAGTACCTATACAAAATATACAATACCTACATTATTCACTAAAACAAAATATACACGAGTAACTTATAAGTAATTAATATTACTGCTTAAAAATGTGCTTTATAAGGTACCTTTTCTTCATCACTGCTGATACACCCATACTCATAAAAATCAAATACACTATCCGATATATTTGATGCTGATTCACATGAACTCATAATATCCTGTACACAAATAGATTATAGAGTAATGTTTTATGTAAAATATTTTTGATAATATTAATAATAATTATATTAGATTATAAAATAATACAAGTATATTATTATTAAGCTGTAACTTACATCATCTTGATTATTCTCTTGGAATAGTAGTTGTTTAGAACACATTTTTATTTTATTTAGCAATCAATATATTTTTAAAATTTAAAATAAGAGTAAAATATAACTAGGACATTAGGTATTACAACATCTTACTTTTGTTAGAATGATCTTTATGATTTTATTTTTCATTACGAATTAATGATGACTTATGAGATAACAGACAAGACTCTACTTTTGGCGCAATTTGTTATCAATTGTGATAAAGGTAGAGACTTGATGATTATATTATTAGCTGATAAAATATACAAGCAAATTAAAATTAGTAGAATTAACCGAGTAGATAAACCGTCTTCGCTCAGAATCGTTTTTCGTATACAATGATATAATATAATTGGATACAAATTTAATTCCATCCATTACAGTAACCCACTTGTAACCTACTGTGCAGCAGAGCGACATCCACGACTTACCCGCTTTTTTTACCTTATTTTTATCGAACGCGATAAGTGACGAATAACGATTTGCGTTGATGAAACGGAGTCAGTAGTACCAGGATCCAGGTAGTTTTTTTTTATGGATAAGGGTAGTGCCTTCCATATCTGACCCACCCCCCCCCCCCAAAACTTAAAAAAAACTTAATATTAACATTTATTTTAAAATTTACTATTTTAATTTTATATATTATATATATTATATATTCATTAAATATTGAATATCGACCCGAGAAATTACCTAAAATACGCCACTAGTACCAGGGTTATAGTCGATAATCGTTCTTCAGTATTAGCGTCGTTGGTGCGTGGCGCGTAGTTTCGACGGCCGGAGGAAGTATTCAACGAACATCACGATCACATTATACGTCCCTGTTACATATAATTCAATCTTTCAGGTTCTAAAAGAAACTTCAACGTTTCTACAATGTTCCTTCAATGTAAAAAGCGCAACATTATCATTGTAAATTCAGCACATTCATTGCTCTGCTTAGAGTCTTGAATTAAATTCTGATAATTAAGATTTTCTTTCATCCGAGTTTCCCAATTAGTTTTTAATTAACATATTCAAATTAAATTTAAATTTTTACAACATTGGATTTTCACTGGATTTCACATTTAGTGATTTTCTTATTTTGTTGTAACTCTAAAAATCTAAAACAATAAATGACCGCAGATACTTGAAATTTTCACTGAATGTTTATATAGGCATTTTATATATTTGATAAAATTTTCAAAATATTTAAATTTGTTTTGAGCTGTTTACTGACATTTTAATTTTTCAACTTTTTTAGTTTTTTTTCCTATAAATATTGATAAAAATTTATTTTTTCGGTAGAAAAGCTTGAAAATTTAATACAAGGCTTCTAACACATTTTAACAATAGCAGTTGAATAATAAAATAAATTCATGGTCACAATTTTTTTTTTTTACAAGGATTCAAAGTTTGAATTTTGACAACATACGTAAAAATCATGAAAATTCATAAATTATTTTATGCTAGAAATTCATAAAAAAATTTCGTTTTATATCTAAGATTTGAAAATTTAATACATAGTTCCTATCATATTTTTACAATAGCAATTGAAAAATAAAAGAAATGCGTAGTCACAATTTTTTTTTTACAATCATTCAAAGTTTGAATTTTGACAACATAATATGTAAAAATCACGAAAATCCGCAAAGTATTTCAAACAAGAAATTCATAAAAAATTTTCGTTTTAAATCTATGATTTGAAAATTTTTAATAATCTATAATATATCCTAGACACATAAACCGTCTTCGCTCAGAATCGTTTTTCGTATACAATGATATAATATAATTGGATTCAAATTTGATTCCATCCATTACAGTAACCCACTTGTAACCTACAGTGCAGCAGAGCGACATCCACGACTTACCCGCTTTTTTTACCTTATTTTTATCGAACGCGATAAGTGACGAATAACGATTTGCGTTGATGAAACGGAGTCAATAGTACCAGGATCCAGGTAGTTTTTTTTCAGGGATAAGGGTAGTGCCTTCCATATCTGAATCCCCCCCCTCAACTTAAAAAAAAACATTATATTATCATTTGTTTTAAAATTTACTATTTTAATTTTATATATTATATATTCATTAAACATTGGATATCACCCCCGAGAAATTAACTAAAATACGCCACTGGTACCAGGGTTATAGTCGATAATCGTTCTTCAGTATTAGCGTCGTTGGTGCGTGGCGCGTAGTTTCGACGGCCGGTGGAAGTATTCAACGAACATCACGTTCACATTATAGGTCCCTGTTACATATATTTCAATCTTTCAGGTTCTAAAAGAAACTTCAACGTTTCTACAATATTCCTTCAATGTAAAAAGCGCAACATTATCATTGTAAATTCAGCACATTCATTGCTCTGCTTAGAGTCTTGAATTAAATTCTGATAATTAAGATTTTCTTTCATCCGATTTTCCCAATTAGTTTTTAATTAACATATTCAAATTAAATTTTTATGAGCATTTTAAATTTAATTTTTACAACATTGGATTTTCACTGGATTTCACATTTAGTTATTTTCTTATTTTGTTGTAACTCTAAAAATCTAAAACAATAAATGACCGCAGATACTTGAAATTTTCACTGAATGTTTATATAGACATTTTATATATTTGATAAAATTTTCAAAATATTTACATTTGTTTTGAGCTGTTTACTGACATTTTAATTTTTCATTTTTTTAGTTTTTTTTCCTATAAATATCAATAAAAATTTATTTTTTCGGTAGAAAAGCTTGAAAATTTAATACAAGGCTTCTAACACATTTTAACAATAGCAGTTGATTAATATAATAAATTCATGGTCACAATTTTTTTTTTACAAGGATCACGAAAATCCCCAAAGTATTTCAAACAAGAAATTCATAAAAAATTTTCGTTTTAAATCTGTGATAACACTCTCTATGTTATCATAGATGTAAAAATGGTCAATCATCTTTGAGGTTAGACTTACAAAAAATAATGTAATAAAAATCATAAGTGTGTAATCCTGTAGTACAACAATAAAAGTTTTTTGTTTCTAATTATGTGAATAAAGAATATAGTTGTTATTCCTTTTACACTAACAATTTTAAAAAAATAAGAAGAAAAACGAATGATAAAACATGGCGCAGTTGTAGAAGAATACTATAAGAAAACCACGATTGAAACGGATAAAGATAAAATGGAGTACCGTACACCTCATGAATTGTCCTTTAGTGGTAATGTTGCACAAAACTAGAAAGAGTGGTATCAACAATTTAATATTTATTTAATAGCATCTAATAAAAATGAAGAGAGTGAAATAAGAAAAATTAATATCTTATTGAATTTAATTGGTCCACAAGGAGTTAAGATTTATAATAATTTTAAAAAGAAAGAAAAAACTAATTTTGATACGGTAGTACAAGCATTCAACCAATACTGCGAACCAAGAAAGAACATAATATTTCAAAGATACAAGTTTGGATGTTGTATACAGCAAGAGGGCCAAAGTTTTGATGATTTTCTTACTGAATTAAAAACATTAGCAGCTACTTGTGAATACAAAGAAGAGGATAACATGATACGAGACAGAATAGTGTTTGGCGTTAAAGATCCAGAAATCAAAGATAAATGACTAACCATAAGTAATCTGACGATGGACAAGGCAGAAGAAATATGTAAAACCACAGAGGCAACTAAACAAGAACTTCAAGAAATGGCAATATCATCAGAAGTACACGTGATAAAAATGAAGAGTACAGATAATGGGAAAGGTAAGAATTTAACTAAGACTAATAATAATTAATATGTTAAAAATAAAAATGTAAAGAGAGTATTTAAGAAAAGTGATGGTGATAAAAATAATGAGTATAACTGTAAGAAGTGTGGTAGGAAACATAAACCTAGAGAGTGTTTTGCATTTGGTAATATGTGTAGTATATGTAAAAAAATGAACCATATTGCTATAGGCTGTAAGAATAAAAACAACGAAGAGAAAAAAGAGATCCATGAAATGCATTATAGCGAGGAGGAGATGTTTCAAATTGATACAATATATAAGGTGCATCAGATTAATAGTAGTTGGACAAAAACAATAAGAGTGATTAATAAGAATATAACATTTAAATTGGATTCAGGTAGTGACGTTAATATTATTCCGTGGGAACATTTCAAGGAAATTAAACCACAACCACAGTTGAGATCTAATAAATGTAATGTTGAGTCGTATGGAGGTCATAAGATAGAGAGCCTAGGAAAATGTCAAATAAAATGTATAATAAGTCCTGAATGCATAGATAATGTTGAGTTTTTAATATTAAAACCAAGTCAACTGCATAAATGTAAAAATATTATTCCTATATTAGGGTTAGAATCATGTGTAAAATATGATTTAATAAAAAGAGTTGATATGATATGTTCAGAAAAAGAATTATTCATAAAAAATAATTTTGATGTATTCACTGGGCTTGGTAAGTTTCCTGAATTATATGATATACAGCTCAAAGATAACGCTGAACCTCAACCAGCGCCTTATAGGAGAGTACCACATACAGTTGTAGATAGGTTTATAATTAAGTTAAAAGAATTATTAGAAAAAGGTATTGTGTCCTATGTTGATAAGCCAACTGACTGGTTAAACAACATAGTTATTATTGAAAAACCAGACAAAAGTTTAAGATTGTGACTAGACCCTCAACACTTAAATAAAAATATTGTAGAAGAAAATTATCCTATTCCAACGTTAGAGGAAATAACTCCTAGGTTATTAAATAAAAGTTTTTATACAGTTCTCGATCTTAAGGATGGATTTTGGCAAATTGAACTTACAAACTCATGTAGTAATTTATGTTCATTTCCAAGCCCATTAGGTACCCTTAAATTTAATAAATTACCATTTGGTATTAAAACTGCACCAATGGTTTTTCAAAAATATAATATAAAATATTTTGGTGATATTCAAGGTTTAACAATTTATTTTGATGACTTCATTATAGCAGCAGATAATAAAGAAGAACATGATAAGATTTTACAACAAGTCATTGACCGCGCTAGGAAATACAATATTATATTTAATCAAAATAAAGTTCAGTATTGCCAGAATAAGGTAAAATTTTTAGGACTATTATTTGATAATAAGGGTATGTCTATTGATACAGATAGGACAGAGGCAATAAAATCCCTTAAAGAACCAACCTCTAAAAAAGAACTGCAAAGGTTACTTGGTTTCATTAATTATGTTAGGAAATTTGTTCCAAATCTAGCACAAATGTCTGATCCGCTAAGAAATTTATTTAAAAAAGATGTTGAATGGCACTGGAATGAAATTCACACACAATCATTGAATAAAATTAAAGATAAATTGATGAATGCCCCAGTTTTAGCTGCATTTGATGGTAATAAAAAAATAGTTATATAAACAGATAGCTCACAATCGGGTGTAGGGTGTTGCATAATGCAAGACAATAAACCAATCTCATATGCATCACGTAGCTTAACCGAAACTGAGAAACAATGGGCTCAAATTGAAAAAGAGATGAATGCAATATTATATGCTTGTACAAAATTTCATAATTTCATTTATGGTAGACGTATAACGGTACATACTGATCATAAACCAATTGTTTCCATCATGAATAAAGAATTTAACAAAATTAAGAATAATAGGTTAAAAAGAATAAAAACAAAGTTAGCTATATATGATCTAGAAGTTAAGTATCTTCCAGGTAAGCAAATGCACATTGCTGATTATCTAAGTAGAGACTATATTATTAAAAATATAAAAGATGATATTTCAATTAATGATGTTGTACATAGTATAAATTCAGAAAAAATACAGTTTAGCGATGAGAAACTGTTACAATTTCAGAAGGAGACTATAAATGATCCCTGTCTGAATAAAGTAAAGCAATATTACAATAACAATTGGCCTAGTGATAAAACAAAATTAGCATTTAAAGAAGAACTATATAATTTTTGGAACTTTAGAAATGATATAACAGTAAACAATAATTTGATTTATCTTGATGCCAGATTAATAGTACCTTATAAATTAAGAGCATTCATACTAGAATTACTTCATGAAACCCACATAGGTATGACTAAAATCATTAAAAGAGCCAGGTCTTATTATTATTGGCCTAATATGGCAAATGACATAGAAAATTTTATAAGTAAGTGTTCATTGTGTGCCAGGTATCAAAGTAAAAAATTTAAAGAACCCTTATTAAATCATTCAATTCCCGACAAACCATTTATTAAAATAGGAGTAGATATTGGTGAATATGGTGGTGTGTCATATTTAATTATAAAAGATTATTACTCAAAATGGCTAGATATCAAAAAACTAAGCAGTAAATCAGCAGATTCAATAATTAAAGTTTTAAAAAATGTATTTAGTTATTTTGGAATCCCCAAATTATGTGTTTCGGATAATGTACCATTCAATAGTAATCAATTTTTAGATTTTGCTAAGGAATGGAAATTTAAAGTAATAACAACAAGTCCAAATTATGCCCAAAGTAATGGGTTTGCTGAGAAAAGTGTAGGGATTGGATAATATATTTTTCATACACGATATAGTAGCACTCACGATTTAAGATAATATACCTTATAATATTAGAGGCTTAAATTAATATAAATTTAAAATTTTCTTAAACGACTTAAACCGTGCCACCACAGTGACTGCCACCGTGGATAAACAGGGACATTTAGGTCATTATGACGGATAAGATACTATCTTAAATTGTAAAAAATTGTAATGATAAACAGTAAATATTGTTAATATCTATAAGCGCGTTTTCGCGGAGATACCGAGAGCAAACAGTTTGCTCAACTTTGCCGATTGTTTACTGATATGGCATATCAAATTTGTTCATCGCCAAAACGCGATTTGGTCTAAAAGTGATAAGTTCATTATAAGCATTATCAAAGGTACCAGAAACACTAAACAACTTGAAATAGTCGTTTAGTGATAGCACCAAACATTTTAGTAAACAGTAAATAGTTTTGACATAAAATTATCGCCAAAACGGATTTTAGTAAACTGTTTACTCTTAGTACCTCCGCGAAAACGCGCTTTATCTCAACGCTCCGTGTCGGACGAACAATGTTTTGTGATAAGTACTGTTACTAACACGAAGACACTGACTCTTGGTTACCCTAATATTATATCCTATAAGCATTGACCTATTATAAATTTATAAATTATAATAGGTCAATGCCTAATAATTGCCTATAAGTTATGATTAAATAATGTTTTTTTTATGTTAGTTATTTAATCAAGATTTTGTTATAAATTTTATTATATTTGAAATTAACTTTAAAAATATGTTCAGGATACTGATAAACTAGCTGCACGAACTGACAATAATATTATAATGTTATAAACATATTTTGTTGAAAAAACTTTTTTTTCATTCACTCCAAGTCTTAATTGTTGTTGTTCTTTAGTATACACTATGAATTGGACATTTTATTGTGTGTAAGTGCTAACAGTTATAATAATTAAATTATAATTTTATACCAAACATATTTTCCAATATATATATATATGTATTATTTGTTTGAAAATAGTGATCATACACTGATAAACGACAGCACCTCAGGTCAGAAAAAGGAATTATGGGAGAAGCCGACTGTAAATTTGTTAAGTTGTTCCAGACCTTTGAATTTGAAGACCAAAAATAATTATATTCTCATGAAGTCATGTCTTGGTTAAGAATAATGGAATATTTTGAGGTAAATTATAGTAAATAATTGCTGGAAAAAAAATTATTATTTGCTGGGTAGTTAGATTATTTGATTGTATTATGGACTCACAAATGTAATCACTAATTTTTAGGAACTTAAAAATGTTTTTGAACTATAGTTGGAATTTTGCTCATAATTTTCCCTTGGTAAAATATAAAAAAAATTATTAAGAAATTTAAATTGGGTGGTACAACATTCAAGGATTGTATTTATATTTGGTCAAAACTATCAAAATGGCCGTAATAAAAATATACAAAGAAGATTTATATGGGATAAATTGACGGGCATTGATAAACAAAAAACAGTTTGTTTAAATGTATCATCATGGTTAGATATTTTAGATTAGGCTGTAATATAATATAGTTGAATAATATATCCGGACCGACTCACTGGCTGTTCAACATAGAGCCTAAACAATGATAGCTTGAGGCTTGCAATTTTCACAGTACCTTCACACAACCATATTATAAGTGCTAACTAAGAAAGCATTTACCAACATTTGCATTATCAAGTGGTCGATGACAATCTTCAAGTTTTGAACACCAATACACCAAATATTAAAAAACATTTTTAACTGGCAACAAAGTGTATGGGATTCACTAGTAGTTTATAATTTTCTTATTAACCTGATTAAATACTATTGTTAAATTATATCACTATAATAGAATTATATAAATAATGTTTGTTCATTTAAAAAAATATTTTGACTTATGTGTGATACCTGTTTTAGGACTGTAAATTTGTTATGTTTGTTCACATAATATACATATTGTTTTAGTATTACTATTCATACTTTACTGTTGTATAATATATTGTATTACTAATTATAGATAATAAAGGATATTTTGATGTCTACCATACGTTCCTACACTGTACACTGGATGTTTTGAAGCATTCAGCTATTCTACGATCTCGCAATATAATTTACTGAGATGTGAAATCTTGAAACCTGAAAATTGGAAATCACTGGTTGTGTGAAATATGAAGATTTAAATTTTGCTAAAAACCTACATGTAATTAAAAAATACTTAAAACTCTATAAGATTTGTATAATCAATTTTTCAATTATAGTTTCAGAACAGAAGAAAAACCAAAACATTCTTTAGAACGCCAGAATACATTACACCTTAGCTATTCTCAACAAGGGTCATGATTCTGATTTGAAGTGCTTATGTTTGAACTGAATTTCTGCAAAAAACTCAAAGAAAAAAATTACCTGATAAAAAAAACCATAATCTTTTATGTTTAATTTTAGTTGATATTTTATTATAATAAGCCCGTTTAACAAATTGCTTAAGAAGATTTCAACGCAATATTGATTTTCTCTCTCTGGCTCAAGTGCAACATGGACAAAAGGTATTTTGCAGAGAATCATTTTTTCTATGTTTTTAAGTAAGCTTGGTTTAAAATCATCCATTACAAAAATGATAAAGAATAACATTATATAAATACATTATATAATAACATATCGATTTGTCTAAATGTTGTCTCAAGATATGTCATTCTCTAAAAATATGATTCCTTATCTTTTTTGTTATAGCTGATTTTATTCTAAGATAAATAAAAATGATACTACGTAAATACATTTTGTGTATGTTGTGTGTGGGCTAGAAAGAGAAAACAAATGGTGCGCTGAAATCCCCTTAATAATATATAATTGTTTTATAAAATGTAATTTTAGTTTTAATTTTTTTTTAAACCCATATTACATGTATCTTAAAGATAAATAATTAACTATTTAAGTACCCAATAATAATATGTAAGATTAAGTTAACTGTATTCTGCACTAACTAGATAAAAAATGCTTCACACGCATTTGGTGTTTCTATCTAATAAGTTAGTAACATTGCAAATTTACACTAAAAAAATCATGATAACCTTTATTAATTTAAAAATTAGAGTGAATCAATCTATTATGAAACATACTAGTAAGAGTTTTATCTGTGGTTGCGTGTGAATTTCTTATGAAATTCAGTTTTTGTAGTGAACTACGAGCATTTTTAATTTTTTGTATTACCTATTGTATATTAAGCATAACTTGCTAAAAATAAACTATTGTAAAAATCCACTTACAGACATAGCTAATGTTCAACCATTAAGTTTCATACTAAGGTTGATTCTCTCTAATTTTTAAACTAACAGAGCTACATGTGATCAGAGCATAAATTTGCTATGTTATGAACTTATAAGATGGAATCAACAAATGTGTGTCGTCCTCTTATCTGGTTTGTGCAAAGTATGGTTTGCTTAATTTTACATAATATTGTCGATTTCTTACATAATCAAACATTTATATGCAAGATTCATTTAGTATGAATAAAAAAACGAAATTTAATTTGAAAATCTTAATAGTAAGTACATTTATAACAAAATACTATTAAAGAATTGATTTTTTTCCTTTATCATTTTTGTTTTTAATAAGTAGAATTGTACAATACACGTTTTAATATAATGTTGTTTAATAGCACTTAACCAATCAATTACATATTTGTGTTAACATTTTTTTTCTATAATAATCAAAACTTTTGACTGATGTCTAGGTAATAGTGTACCTATAAATAATTACAGCAGTGTTCATACTTCTTGGCTTACATGTTTTATCATTTATGTATTGGCAAATACCTACTGGGCTTGGCAACCAACTTCAATATTTATTAATCCTATAGAGTATCAGTAAAGTCTAAAATAACTTATTCATAAAAATAAATATTTTTAGAAATACTTAAAAATATTAGAAAGCAAACTAAAATATTAGAGCATACTTTAATTATTTTAAAAAAAAAATAAAATATTTTGCATTCCTAATAATTATAAAAACCCGATTTTAACATAGATATTAAGACATTATTAGTAATATCAATATTATGTGTCCATTAAATTAAATATATAACTACGTTTAAATGATAATTAGTACAACATAATATAATTTAAAGTAGCAACGTATTTGTCACCATAGTAACGTCTATTGTATATGTTCATCAATGTTATATTATATTATTCACTTTTATTAATATATAATAAATGTATAATAATAATATTTTATAGGATTAAACTGATAAAAATATTATATTATATTATTATTAATGATTTATAATATTACACAGTGCATTAAGTTACAATATTAGTGATAAGTGTATAGTTTATTATGGCTATAAAAACTAACACATTATTATATAATAGTTTAAGTAAATAATTATTTACATTTTAACTTATCTCAGCTATTAGTACAATCAAAATAAAATCTTATTCATTACCTATAACTTTTGTTATATTGAAACATGTGTAGATAGAAATATTTGCACAATGCATTATTGTATAATATTATTTGGATATATTCATAATTTATATGTAACATGTAACATAAGGTACTGGCGAAATTATAGTGTAACAAAAAACCTTTTACAAATCAAAACCAATATTTTTATTATTGTCTACTGTTTCTAAATATGTATTACAAATAGTAGTAAACAATAACTATTGACATTTGTATTTAGGTTCCTATTAGTAAAATGGCTAATTCTATTCATAGGCGCTAAGATAAAATGTTTATAATTTTGTTTTATTTTTTAGTTTATTATTATATTATTCCAGCCATACACAATCTTTCTATTTAGACAATTTATGATGATCATTGATTGTTACTAAATTCTAAAAATATTTATCCATAAACAATTGTAATTAGAAAAGAAAGATGGAAATATAAGCCTATGGTAGATATTATTCATTAGTTAATAGGTATATTTGTTAAAATATTATTCTATTATGGTTTTAACAATAAATGATCGAATGTTTTTGTATCGTAATAATTATCACTTTTTAAAGTGATCAAGTAGATCTATTATATAGTCAAGTAGATTTTAGATATTACAGATAATATTGAACACACTTTATAATGAAATACTAGGTAATGCAACTTGCTTTAAGTTTAAGTAAATTTAATGAAAAATCATAACAATACATTTATTACAACAATGCTTACAATATAGCAGTAAAACATATAGTCAGAAATTGTATTGGTTTAATTATAAAAATAAAAATTTAGATAATATCCTTTTTGATTTTAATATGGATATAGTATTTTTTAAATCACTCATATTATACAACAAAATGGGGATCTGAAAATATGAATTACCTATAATTACATATATGTACATATGTATATATTATATTAAATGTGCATATGTATTATGTACTTAGTTAAAAACTTAATTTTCTCAGACTTTTGAAACAAAATCTTCAATTACGTCTTCGTTATCAACGTGTTTTGTTATTTCATTCTCAATTTACAATATTGCTGAATTAGTTAATCTTTCTTGCGATATGTCATATGTGGTTGATTGTAAATACGTCCTAGTTAAATTTCAATTTACCTACTAAAAGAGTGTTCCTTAGAAGTGACAATCTAAATGCAATCATTAAGTTCGGCAAGTTGAATCAAGTTCATATTTTTAATTGCATTTAAAATATTTAAAACAGTTGCGTTTTGTAACTTTGGTTTCTGATCTTGATATTAAAAAGTTCCATTTCATTAATTATTTCTTGGCATACCTATATCTTCATTGTATTTGATTACCTACTAAATCAGCTGCTCATTTTTTCAATGTTTCAACTTATGTAACAGATAGAGATAGTGAATGACCAGAAATGAATTGAAAATCATCAGCAATATTTGATAATTTTTAAACCTCCATTTCATTTGAGCCATCATAATAATATTATCAAGAACTTTGAAGCAGGTATTCTCTAATATTAAAAATTGATTTGCAAAAATATCTTCACCCATAACTGCTTTCTTTTTAATTTTTAATTCAGATTGTATTTTAACTTAATCACTAATACTAATAGCTTTAAAATTTGTTCGTTCCCAATCACGCATTTTTTGAAGAGAATCATTTAATGAACATTTAATATAACATTTTTGAAGCCTGATCAATTGAAATATTTGAGCTTTGTAATAGTTTATTTACATTTTATATTTTATTCAATATTTTATCCTTCCCCACACAGCAATTTGAAAATATAAATATTTTCACAATATTTGAATTAGGTTATACTTCAAATATTTATTCAAGAATATTATACAGTTATTTTAAAAATATTTGATCTCCGAATATTTTATGCCAAATATAGTCACAACATTTTAAAATTAGTAGGTGTCAAATATTGTATATCAATTGTCCATCTTATAATTTGAAAATATTTGATCTTCAAATATTTAAGGCAAAATATAGTCACAATATTTTCAAATTATTACATATAAAATATTATACATCAATTTTCCATCCAATGTTTTGAAAATGTTAAAAAACTATATTTATTCTAATTTTTATATCATCGTTATATATATATATATATATATATATATATATATATATATATTGCATATATATAATAAAAAATTGTATTTTATTATTAAGTTTACTGTTATAAGTTGCATAATTACCTATGTATTATATAAAATAGTTTTAAATTATAACTATATATAATATATGTATAATATCAGTAAAGTATACCTATATATATACTATTATTTGTATTTCTCGATCGCGATCGCGACTAAAAAATAAGCAAATTGCAAATCAAACTATTTCAATACAATCTACTTTCTGCGTTAACAATCCCGTCCCCCAAAAATCGGATTGGTAGATATGAATAAGATATGAATATAATTTGTAGATCCGGTACTGCCTATAGAGGAAAAGTTTAAGTATAGGTAACAATAATAACGTTCTCCCTATATTAAAAACCAATATAATTCTGGAAGGTGCAAATTTGAACGGTACAATTCTGGAATGTAAATCGTAAATTATTTACTATATAAATATCTGCGTAGCCACTCACGCGCTTTGCTACGCTTCGAACAAAAAAAACCAAAATATCTCTCGACTTGCTTTGAAACACCACCTCAAGTAGGTCAAGTCTACATATTTTACAGTCCAGATTTTTACCACTTAAATACCAAGTATAGTGGTTATCTCCCTTCGCCTACCGGCTCCGAATCCCAAGCTCCCTAGGGCTAAAATATTGAATAATTAAACTTATCTATGCTTACTAGTTATTAAAGTACTAAATAAGTTACCTTAACTATGTCTCTATGCTAGCGCCTGGGTAGATTCAAAAACATTGTATTATACTATTTATTATTTATATTATTATACAATACATTATTATAATACCTAGTGGATACATATTAAAATATAAGATGAACCTTGAAAATACGGATTATGTATTTATTAATATAAATAAAATAAATTATTTAAGTATTTAAGTTTTCGTTTTATGATTCAAAATATATGTTTATATGTATTATTAATACCTACTTAAAGACAACTTAGCTTATACAGGTGTTTAGTGACAGACCAATCTTATGATGGTACCTAGGTAATAAATTCAGCATGGAAACTGACTACACACTTTAGATTATGACAAGAGGTGGATTTCAATTTAGTATAAAATTTAAAATATTTAAATATACCTATATTTGTTTATTACAAAATATTTATATATTATATTAAAATAGGTTTTTATATTGAAAATAAGATAGAAATAATAACCAAATGTATTATAGGGCTGATTAGTGATTATAGTATAGTAAAGTTATTAAACATATGTTTAGAAAAGTACGTCTAACTCCTTAGAATTTATTACATTACAACAGTGGACCAGGACTTACTGAATTTATACATAAGCATAGCATAATATATACTATATAGTAACAGACCTAATACTGATGAGTGATGAGTTATGAATAAATACTTAAGAATTTCTTCTAACAAATACTAACTCTTGATTACTCACGATAGTAACCAGGTTACATTTGCAGTATTTGCACAACATTAGTTAAATTATTAATATGAAAATTTCACCTTAATTTATTATTGATTGCTATAACTAAATACTTAATAGTGCTTAGTTGCTCTAAAATTATACGGTTCTTAAAAATACTATTACAATTGAACGAATGAAAACGTTGATCGTGTTGTTACATTAAAACTTGAGTCATTATTAAAATAAATTTATTTTGACTTATTAACGGTACCTAATTAAAATCTATTTAAGAGTGTTATACATAAACAATTGTTTATTATAATTTATAAACTTTGAATTTCAATCATCAAAATGTATGATATATAATATATATACCAAGGTGTCGAAAATTCTTATAATTAAATGTATATTGTTATAATACTATAATATGACATTATAACATGTCTTGAAATCTACTAACGCTTTACAATAGGTAGAGTAAATTAGTAAATGACAGAATATGTATGTTATATTAGGTAATAGGTACCTATATACTCTATTAAGAATTATTGTGGTCATCTGTTTGTGGATGAGATTAATCCCACATAGGTCAAATCTAAAGTTTATCGATAGAGAATTGTATACAGATTCCAATTACATGGTCGGTGTAACGAATCTTTAGATTACTTTTAAAAAGCATATTAAACAAAACCAAAAAATCATACAAATACAAAATTCGCTTAATCAATAATCATAGATTATAAATTATGAAAATTATGATAACGAATTATTATTTAGAATAACCATGGTTAAGGTTGTAGATGATTCGCACTAAAGATGTGGGGCTGGTACAGATTTCCCGATTTTGATAACAGCAGATATCATCAAAATCAAAATTCGGGAGATCAGTTTAGCCAACATTGAAAAAATAAAATTCCCGCATAAGATATTGCTTTTTTTTACCCGACCAACTTTGCCAACATAAAAATACTAAAATCCTTTTTATTCGCCTTTAAAATATCTAAAAACCTAACTACCGCTTATCAATTATAACTAATGGTTATCAATATACTAACTACAAATTACAAAATAAATGGTATTATAAGGCATATTAAATATTATAATTGCTTTAATTGTATAAGTATATAAAATTTGTTAGATTTGTTTGTATAAATTGATTATTATCACATGCTACATCACTTTCTTTAGCAGATGGTACTTTAAGGGATTTAATATCTGAAAAATATCGAGTTCTAATGGTCCAAGTGCTGAACAAATTGGAAATATCAAATGTATTCTCTCCTTTATATTTTTTACTGTTTCTACAATAAATATATTTATTTATTTATTATATTATACAGTTTGCTAGAACATACTTAATATACAGCACTAAACACATTACCTTTCTTTTGCTACAATGATAATAAAATAATTAATTGATATAGTGAATTTCTTTTGTGTTTAATAAACAGAATAATCAAAATAATACAGTAATTTAAAAAACAAATCCAAATTCTTGCAATATTCCTACACTATACTGTACTTAACTATAATAGTATAATGACACATTGGCACTAAACCTTTTTTTTCAAGGGATTCTGAGCTGAGCAGATACATTTTATGCATTATTTTTTTCAAAAACAAAAGAGATTACTTAATTATATAATTTAATTTATTTTAACATATACTACACATTTAAATTTTATAACACTATACCAAATTTTTTAAATTCTAAGTTCTCAATAGATAATATATGCATTGTAGGTACAATGTTTTGATAATGTTACCTATATGGCTAAAAGGCTGTTTTGTTTTATGTAAATAAGGAAATATTTAAATACAGACTTCAAATAACAACTTTAAAAATGATGTACAAATTAAAGTATATTTAATTTTAGTTTTATAACATGATGATCCTTTATGATTGAATTATTGAACTAGGTACTTTTTACTTTTTTTTGATCAATATAAATTAAATTATTGTTTTTAGTAATTACTTAATAAGCTAACTAATAAATAAATAAAATACTTGTTAATTTTTAAAAATTAAAATTATATTTTATAAGTATTTAAAAATAATAATTTATCTATTATAAAAATAGCATGTGGGGCTATGTTATATTTTTTATATTTGGTTTATTTGGGTTGGACCATTTTTAGAGAGGACTAAAGCCTTCCCTCGCCACCCCTTAGTACAGTGCTTGAGAATTATAGAATGTAATCATAAGCTATTGAAAATTAAGTTTGATTAAAATAAACATTAAGTTTATGAGTAATGAAACATATACCTCAACACACAACAACATTTTAGAATAAACATTTATCATGTTAAATTAATTTTTACCATAATGTGTGATGAAAAGAACGTCTAATGCCAAATTCATTGGCGCAACTAGACCAATATTTTTTGGGGTGCACAAATAGTGAAAAGCTCACTGACCCGTAGGGGCAAAGCCCCCACACCACCACACCATTCATCCCATTAGTTTTCATATTACATTTATAAAAAAAAAATAACTGCTAATGTAAAATATATACAACATACATACTTTGTTTTTATAGTGGTACCTAATACAATTTATAGGTTAACAAAATTAAATGATCAAAATGAGAACTAAATATTTTAACATGATTTTGCTTGAATGAAAATTATATTTATTTGAAATTTGTTCACTTTTCAAACTATTTGTTATATATCGCTCAATATTTAATATTTATGAATTGGTAACAATCTTTGTTGTAGCCCTTGAAAGAATAGAGTGACACAAATCAAAATATAAAATATATCTTTCATAAGTATTCGAGTATTTATTCCAAATACTTTTCAAAAGTAGTTTACACAAGACTACATGGATGTGTTAAACTGTGTAGCTATGTCTACAGTTAATATTGTAGACAATGTTTTTATTAGATGAATAAAATTGGTATATATAATTATTTTTAATTTAATTCAAATAAAAATTTCATGATCTCCACGAATATATATTAACCATTATAATAAAATATATCCGCACATTTCACCATGTCCTCAAAAAACTTCCAGTCGATCCTAGGTCCTGCCGATTTATTAATTTGAAAAAGTAAACATTTTTTTTATCAAACATTTGAATTTTTAAAAGGATTAGGTAGGTACTCCAAATAATTTAATATTTACTACGAGTTAATTAGTAAATGATAACTTTTTTCCATTTAATAATAATCATTTTCACATTGCTTGTTTAATTGCGTGTATGTTCTATGTAGTATTGTAGTTTATATAACACTGAAATAGATTTAAAATTAAAAAGAGTAGGTCAGCATTGCGGTGTAGAAAGTTTGTCCATCGTCCCTTCGGTCCTCGGACAGGATAGTGTAGTCTTACAGTATTCGATTTGAATGCAATGATTACATTCCATAAAAAAACGATTCTGAGCGGACGAAAGAATATTTTATTTTATTTGATATTTAAATATTATTCGTTTCTATGGTGATAAATAAAGATTTTTTGCAAAGCAAAATTGAAATCCAGTTCTTTTGTAATTTTTCAGTGGTTTTTTACTGTGGCGTTAAATAAGAGAGAATCAAAAAATTACTTTCTTTAAGTACCACCTGGATCCAATTTGCTAAAAAAAAGATACTACCTATATAATATGTGGAAATCGAAGCACTACTTCTGGTAGACATTTTTCTAACAGGATAAAAAGAAAACATTATTGTAATGTAATAACGCAAAAATAAAAGAAAAGAAATTAAAATAATGAAAAATAAAACTCTAGAATAAGTAATAATTTGACTAAAATAATTAAGTTAATATAATTATTATATAACTAAGGCTCCTGCCAATAGTTATATATTACTAGATATAAATATTAAGATTGCGCTATTACCTTCCTCCTAATCGTCGGAGGGTTCTCGAGGTCGTGATTCGAGAACGATCAAGTACACCGTAGAAATAAAATGTTAATTATTAAATTATAAAAATTTAATAAATACAATATAATATATGAAATTATATAAATATATGAATATAGATGCGCATGCACCTTACCTTATTCGCAGCTGTCTTTGATATGCAGTTGACGTAATAAAATAAATAAAGGTTTTTTATTAAACACTCAGATTAAAGAAAAACAACACTGTTAAATTTCGATTTTAAAAAAAAAACGGTCCAGCTGTCGCTCGCAATGTCTGGTGTTGAAAAGTTTTTAGGTGCTCCTGCACTCTTGAGGTTGTTTTAGTTTTGGGTGGTGCTCATGCACTCGAGAGTGGTGCTCATGCACTGTGGAGTGGTGCTCATGCACTGTAGAGTGGTGCTCATGCACTGTAGAGTGGTGCTCATGCACTCGAGAGTGGTGCTCATGCTCTGTAGAGTGGTGCTCATGCACTGATGGAAGGAGACGACGTGGTCCAGCCAGCCAGGGTTGTAGGTGGCTCCCCCAAAGGCCTCTGCGTTTCCAAAGACTTAGCATTGTCTTTGGCAACAGAGATCCTCATTGGACCATCCCCTGCTCTGGTGGCACACGAAATAGCTCACACGTGTTGTGCCAGATAGTCACAACTACGTATAAGTTCCCATGTGATTAAATAATACAAATCGTTCCTTTCATCAGTGGACAATGGTGTTTTTTTTTGTTGGATTTTAATTGTTATCTGCGTGCGACAACTTGACTGTTATTTATTTTATTGAGTATTTAAACAACATACAATCATGATGTGTGAGCATATCATTACAGTAATACCAAAATTAAGTCAAAATGTTGAAAAGTTTTTAAGATATATAAACAAATGAGCGATAGGTTAGTTTTGATAAAAAAAGTTAATTGCCTATAATTTAAAAATAAAAAAGTTAGACCAACTATTTAAAGGGTATTTTTTCATCATTTTTGGTATACTTTCATATGACGATGGCCAGTCACTTTCCCCCTTTTTGGGAGTGCACATTTTAAACTTGGACAGGGGACTTCTACACCCCCCTCGTTCAGCCAATGGCCAAATTATTCACATAAACTGAACACTCATCTCCAAAAAATTATAAATTAATATATTTTAGTAACTAGAAAAAAGCGGGTAAGTGGATGTCGCTCTGCTGTACATTAGGGGGTGGGGTGGACCTCTGACTAGGGTAGGTTAAATTTGAATGCAATAATAGGTATCATTGTATACGAAAAACGATTCTGAACGGAGATGATTTGTCAATCTATGATATATTATATTTACATATTGTCATATATTCTATTTTGAAACAAATATTTTAGGACGCATTTTGCATAAGGCATGGTTAATCAATTTTTCCAAAAACATTGCATGTAGTTATCATAATTTATAATACCTTATATCATACATATACATATATAAATTATACCTGGTTTGAGGATAAATCGTTATCGTTACGCGATTTCATAAAAATTTAAAACTCAAACGCTCAAAACATTTTTCTTATAACGGCACTTCAAATTCTCTCTATAGCTATTTGAAGCAAAACTTATGGAAAATTTAGTGTTGAATTTTTTAACCTTAGATATAAATACAAACAATTTTATGAATTTTGAACTACAAAATAATTTGCAAATATTCATGGGTTGACGAATTTTTGTCAATATTTGAACTTCAAATGCTATTAAAAAAAAATTGTGCCTATGTATTCTTATAATTTTTTAATCACTATAAGAATAACTTATGAGAAACTTTGTATTGAATTTTCAAATATTTTGATAGGGCCAAAAAAATTTTATCGACACTTCAAAAATAAAATTTTCAGAAAAATTGAAAATTTCAGTCGTCTATCAATATCTCAAAAAAAGTCAAAGCATTTTGAAAATTAAACTGTACATAGATAATACTAACATAAACATTTGGTGAAAATTTCAAGTATTTCAAGTGGTTAGTTTTTGAATTGCAACCATATAAGTAAACCGATTTGGTCGAAAACTGGTTTTGCTCATTTTTTTTTGTTTTTCTCCATTTTTTTGAAAATTGTTGGAAAATGTTAACTTTTGACCATTATAATGCACCAAGGATGTTCACTTTTACATTGGAAACCACCCCCAAAGTTTGAAATTGAAGGATTATTTCGACTAGTTATGCTGTACATAGACTTTACCCCCACTTTTTGTGTGTACATTTATAAAGGGGTAGCCTACTGAAATAATGCAAAAATGCAGTAAATAATATATAGGTATTTATTTATGAAAATTATATTTTCCAAGTTAAAAAATCTGTAGTGTCTTTGGGGTGGTGGTGGCTTTGCCCCCCATGGCTTAGGTTTCATACTGCATAGAGGTAGGTGGGTGGATATAAATTAATGTCCATTGCCACACCTAAAAAAAATTAGTTCGGTGCCACTGCACACTATGATAATTTTTGAAAGTTAGTGGAAATTGCATTTTAATATTCACATATTATTATATTTATTAGTTTATTACACGATTACATCACAAAACTATTACCTTCCCTGAATATTATAAAACGTATTTAACAGTAGATAGGCACCTATGTTAATCTTAATCCAACAACGTAACTGTAGTTTGTTTTGTTGATTCTCGATCATTCTATTCTCAGTGTCTATGTTTGAGGTCTATTTTACATACCTTACTACCTAGCCACCTAGGTACCTACTAATTTAATTCTAATAACGAATTTTTATTTTTTATTATACGTACGATAGGTACATTAATTTATTTTAATGTTTAATATGTACCTAATAAAATACATAAACTGAGTAGGTATCAAAAACTCAAAAGTAAAATATTTGTTGCATTCTAGTTGCGTACTTGCGTTCCAAATATAACCACGAAAAAAGAATGAATACTGAATAGTAATTAAATTATTCCACAATACAATTATTATTAATTATTATTTATGCACATACTGCTATACTAGGTATTGAAATGTTGAATTATAGTAATTAGAATATATAATTAGTGTTTAATTCTAATTTGTAAAGCAATAATAATATACTTATTATAGATCACAGGACACAGCCACACAGGGTTATTACTTATTGGTTAACTTAATTTAATCTAACACTGATAACTAGTAGCTACTTAATCCAATTAATACATAGTAGGTACTTAAGAACAACTAATTTTTTATTTAGATAAGTGCATCAATAAATGTCTGCTGAATAATAAGTAGCAAATAAAGTTTTGAAAAAACAGAAGTTTGTACTGTTGTCTGTTACAGGATCATTCTTAAGTGGTACAAAAATCTCAAATTTGAGATATGGCTTTCAAGCATATTTAAAAATTCAAAAATCAAAATTTGAATAAATGCATACAAATTAGGTGAGCATGTTTAAAAAATCACTCTGTATAGGTTGTATATTATTTTATTATACTAAATATTAGTTTAGAATATCTTCTATTTCTGTTGTGTTCTTCAATCCATTATAGTTACATTTTTTTTTTATCGATCAAAAGACATCGGTTACAATGGCCATGAGTCGTAAACGTTACATTGCAGATTACATTTTTTTTTTTTAAGTATCTAAAATAGTTACATTTTTATAATGGGATTCTTAAACACAATTGTTGATGTTAAGATAATTAGATGCTTATTTTATAAGTACTTATTTATTATAAATTCATGTTAGACAACAAGTTAGGATAACTATTCCAGTTATTTAACAATTAAGGACTAGTTGAACTTAATATTTTGTTCAAAAATTCAGTATTATTAATTTATTTTCCAAAATATATGGTTAATACATAATAATAAACACATTTGAAAGGATACTGAATCATACACATTAAAAATAACACAAAGTTCAGTTTTAAAACATCAGTCATTGGACAGTTTAACCTAGTCTTAACACAAGTAGGTATTTGAACATTCATAATTAATGTTAAGATAATTAGTTATATTGAAAAACTAGAAAAATGTATAAGCTAATAGATTTTGTACATGCAGTATTATATTATAGTTACCACCTATGTAACAGTGTATAGGCAAACAAATTACCAGGAACACAACATAATAATTAATTAAATGTAATAATTTAAAAATGTTAAAAAACCCAAATATGATTTATTACAAAAAATCAAAATAAATACTTAATATCTAATATCGCTTTAGGGAATAGTACAAGGAAAATAAAATATATAACATTAGATAACAATTAGAAAAGTAATTAAATGTAACACTTTGAAAATATTAAATACTCGTATTTAAAACAAAATATGATTTTACGTAAAACAATAAAAATAATTACTTACAATGTAATAATATTATTACTGTGGTAATATTATAAAGAAAATACAATACCTATATAATTTATATAACAATTAAAAATATAACTCAGTATATAAAATTTAAAGAAAATAAATATCATTTTTTTCATTTTTTTACCAACTAAAAAAAGCATGATACCTATAATTCATATTATGTTAACAATTTTACACAATAAGAATATGTACATAAATATTATAGTTATTATAAATTTGATAAATAAGTAAAAAAAAACTGCTTGTAGCACATAGCAATTTACCATTTTGTTATAATATAAACAACACCTATTACAAGTTTAGTTTATAATTTAAATTATATTTATATTATAGTTATTATACCTATTATCTACAAAAATACTTGTCTCAAAAAATAATTTTGTATAAAATATTTTAAAAACTATTAACATATAAGAAATTACTAACAATTTTATTGTTACTTATCAATATAGCAAAAATTATTTTAACGTTTGATATCTATTAAATAAATAAATAAATAGAATAGTTTATCACACAAAAATGTATGTTATTATAAAGTTACAAATAAACAAATAAAATGTATTTCATGAAAATTCAATTACTGGATGTATGAATACTATAATATATTGTTTTACTAAATTTTTTCTAATTGGCTATGCTACCTTTATTTAATTAACAACTGTGGTTGAATTGGGGGAGGACGCGGGAGGGACTGAGCTACTCTTCATCTTTTCTTCAAATTAAAGCGTACCCCAT
The DNA here is from genome assembly GCF_037042655.1 of Diuraphis noxia. Lineage (NCBI taxonomy): Eukaryota > Metazoa > Arthropoda > Insecta > Hemiptera > Aphididae > Diuraphis > Diuraphis noxia. Next base: position 88,330,322 of record NW_028301711.1, on the reverse strand, counting down.
TATTATATTCATCAAGGAATAGGGTTACTATTAAATTGTTTAGCTTAATTGTTAAACTTCATTTAGAGCCCACCTTTATTTATTTTTCCAATTCAACCACTGATTAACAAAATATATAATCCATAATTTAAGCCTATGAAGAATTTAATAATATTTTTACACTACCATAGTTAATTATGTTTTTAAAAATAAAAATAAATTATATACATTTCTAATAAATATGACTAAATAGTAATTAGTTTTGTTTGGCATATTCAAATTTGCATACACAATTTAATTATTATAGCTCAGTAAGTTTAAATACATTCTCTAATATTAGCTGCACTTCAATCAAAAGATTACAATATTATAATAATATAATATATTATAATACAATGGTAACCTTTAGTACGATTTTAAAAGCCAAATTGCTTATAAAATGAATCTAAATCATAATATAAAGTTTAAAATAATTTATTAAGATAATTGGACATTGATCAATGAATTAAAATAAAATTTAAATGTATAATGATTAAAGCCTAACTTCACTGATTAAAATATAACTAAACAGGGTTTTATTTTATAGAAGACTAAATTTCTTGGTATGAATTTTTCGAAAAATCACTATTGGTATTAAACTGATATTTTTATTTTTTATATAATTGCTGGTTAACGATGCGGGAATTCGGATTTGTGCTAACTTTTATAGGTTGGCAAGAGCCTTTTTTTTTCGTTCTTATCAGGTTCGATGTTATCAGTTGTTATCAAAATCGGGAAAACTGTACCCGTCCCCTAAAGATGTCAGCAAAAAAATTGAAATTGAAGTTGGAATGGGAATTTTTATATTTCTAAGTTGGTACACCTAAAAATAATATTAATTTCGGATAAAATATTTTTCGTCGAAAATACGTTTCGGGTAAAATATTTTTCAGAAAAAAAAACGTTTCGGTTGAAATATTTTCGGCTTACTTATTTCCGTGTAATATATTTTCTGATAAAATATTTTTCGTGTATTTTACTTTCGTTTTTAATAATTTTCGGATAAAATATTTTTCGAAAGAAAAACGTTTCGGTTGAAATATTTTTGATTTAAAAAATGTTCGTCTTTCTTATTTTCGTGTACAATATTTTCTGGTAAAATATTTTTCGTGTATCTTACTTTCGTATTTAATAATTTTCGGATAAAATACGTTTCTATTAAAATATTTTTCGGATAAAATAATTTTCGTAAATATATTTTCGGATATTATATTTTGGATATTAAACATTGGATATCACCCCGAGAAATTACCTAAAATACGCCACTGGTACCAGGGTTATAGTCGATAATCGTTCTTCAGTATTAGCGTCGTTGGTGCGTGGCGCGTAGTTTCGACGGCCGGTGGAAGTATTCAACGAACATCACGATCACATTATACGTCCCTGTTACATATATTTCAATCTTTCAGGTTCTAAAAGAAACTTCAACGTTTCTACAATGTTCCTTCAATGTAAAAAGCGCAACATTATCATTGTAAATTCAGCACATTCATTGCTCTGCTTAGAGCCTCGAATTAAATTCTGATAATTAAGATTTTCTTTCATCCGAGTTTCCCAATTAGTTTTTAATTAACATATTTATGTAGTTTTACCTATTACAATTTTTATTGTGTACATTGTTTTGTATGTATTAATACACATATTAATACACATCATAGTTCTACTATTATTTGTTTCATGAAAAAGTATGTTCTTTGTTATATCTATTATAGTTGATTGTCAAAAAATGTATGTATCTCTTGGTAGATAGGCAACCAAATCAACATCTATTTTAGTACTTTACCAATAATTCATACTATCTTTAATTTGATGGATACATGACATATAATGCAGATTCATAAAAATGTATTTAATGAACTGCAATGACGTATGAACAATTTAATATGTATTAATGTCTTTTTACTTAAAAATATTAATTTTTCATTAAAAAAATATACTTAAATTTAATTTACAGAAGTTTTTTTGTTTCAATTGATTTTATTCATGCCCTTTAGTATTTAAATTGTTAGTTTTAGTAAAAAACTAACAATTTAAATACTAAAAAAATAGGTGTTGGTGAATATTATATAGAAAAAATATTTCATTATTAGCTGAATATTATATTTATTTGAATTTAAAGACTGGCTTATATTTCCTATTTTTTCAATATTTGTTCAAACACATATTATGTAGGATTATAGTATATAATAGTATTTATTGAATAGTTAAATGTGTAGTGTATGTAATATAAATTTGTTTTTAAATATTTTGATATTTAATAATGATGTATTTAAGGCGAAAGTACTAGAGTTGCTTGAAACACCTAGATGTCTTAGAAAAAACTTATATTAATACACAAGTTACTTACGATTGAAAAAAATAGCCAATAATAAATCCTATGGTTATTGTATTTAAGTATTTTATATTTTATAATACAAATAATATATCACAATGAGTAGTGTATGTGTGTGTGTGTGTGTGTGTGTGTGTGTGTGTGTGTGTGTGTGTGTGTGTGCGTGCGTGTGTGTGTGCGTGTGTGCGTGTGTGTGTGTGTGCGTGTGTGTGCGCGCGCGCGCGCGTAAATAATAGATCTAATACAATCTAATAGGTATTATTATTATATTTTCGGCTGAAATATTTTCGGCAATAATATAGCCCCTCATATCATGGCTGGTCTATGTGTAAAAGGTCATAATATCATAATATTCAAGAATACCATTTTTATTTAATATAACATATTTATACATAATATTATACAATTTTCATGCAATAAAGTTGATCGAGATTCAATAGGATAGTTCATTTCGAGAACAGAAATATACAAAACTGAGTCGACAGTACCAGTGTCGCATGTGGTATTCGCTACTCGTTCAGTTTAATATCGTCGACTCGCGATGAGCATCGGCCACGGCGGCGGCAGCGTAGTATTTACTCGTTCGACAACCATCACGATCATAGCATACGCTCCTGGTATATGTATAATAATCTTTCGCGTTATTAATACGCGTTTGTGTTAAATTTTATTAATTTATTATTTATATTATTTTATTTTATATTTATTAATTAATATTTAGTTAGATAGTTTAGATTAGTTATAAATTATATATAATATGATATTATTATTCATTGCAAAATAACATAACAATCTTGTTTTTTAATAATTATTAAAAGTACACAATAAAGGTAGATATTGTCCATTTCATGAAATGGATGTCCACATAATGTATTTTCGTCAAAACTCACAATCTGGACGAATTTTACAATATGGATTTCCAGTTCATTAAATTAGTGACTTCACTATGTGGATACGACATGTCGACATATATATTAAACGGGCTGCATCACTGTGCCATGTCGGTATGCGACTATCAATATATTTGGTATTTTATATACTTAAATATAAGTATAATATACTCAAATACTTCAATTAGTACAGTGCCTTTATAATAATATAATATAATAATTGATCTATATATTTTTTTCTAATTTTTTTAAGAACTCGTTCGGAATAAAAAAAATCACATCATTGCAGAATTAACACATTACATTCTTCGATAAGAATCAAAAACAATTTCGTACACGCTTGTTTATTGCGGCCTATCTGCAATATAATATTACATTATTTATTCGTAATTTCAAGACACTGAAGAAATTACAACAAAAGGACAAAATGTGATGAACTGATGACTATATCACTATATTATTTTCGAACAATATCGCTTTAAAACGTCAGTAGATCATAAAATAAATGTGTTCAAATAGCTCGTAGGTATTGCTGTATTAGTACTTTTTTGTGTGTAGTATTTACTAGTTTACCACCACAATGCTCACCATGAAACTATTACATCCACCTCAGTATTTACATAAGCAGTGTTTTTACCCCAAATGATTTTGACAAGTTAGTTTAAGCCTTTAAGGTCTCTTAAACTATTAACATTTAATAAGTTATTTTATTCAGTAAATCAAGAGCCAAAAATGTAGTTATGTTACACTATATTGCAATTTAGAGGCTTATTGATTTTTAATAGTGAAAAGGCAATGAATTATATAGTCTCAATATGAAAATTAATAAATTGTAATTAATACGTACACATAATATTATGTAGGCAGTGTATGAAAATAATAATAAATTATAAGTATTATTTTAATAATTATTAGTCTAAAATTTAAATAAATAAAATTAACAATTCAGACTTGAATTTTGCATGCAAACATTGAAAAGATTATTTTTAAAGAAATCTTAAAAGTAACAAAGCTCCAACGTCCATAAAAATTAAATTAATTAAATTATTATTTTTTATTTAATTTAATTAGGATGAATAATGTCACAATTAAAGTTCCTATTAATAGTTTTTGAATTGAACAGATAAATAAGCAAATCATCAAAGTAATCAATTACCCCCCCCCCCCCCCCCCAAGAAAAAAGGGAACACTGACATGTGTGTAGTATTATACCAATATACTATAATTGTGGTTAAAGTATGAATAAAAAAATATAATAAAACAGCGATAAAAATATTTTAAAATTTTATTAAAAAATAAAAACTATATACAAATTAATGGGATGGGGCAGTCTCTAAAACCTTAGTATAAAAATATTATTTAATTTTAACTTAAAAATAATGATAAAATACAATATATTTTAGCTTTAGAGTCAAAACAAGTTATAAACACATTAAAAACAATAAAAATTAGTTTATCATTGTATTATTCTTGATATAAATTAACAATTATAACATATTTATATCATATAATTAATAAAGTAAAAAATTCTTCAGCTTAATTTTAAAGTTGGGTTCTCGTGATTGCTATACTTGCAAAGAACGTGTCAAGTGGGTTCGTCATTTACATAGACCTATATTAAATTTTCAACAATTGGCATATATATATAGTACATTAAAAAGTATATTATTTGCTATTCTTATTTTTGACTTTTGCCATATCTTCTGGAAATGTACCAGTGACAAATACATTTTTGTATAGGTGTACCATTTATATGGTATGTTAAAAATCTAAAGAGACACATTTTGACAAGAATTTGATTCATGAGAACCTGGCCTAAGTTAAGTAAATTAAATTAAATAAGAAATTAAAGCAGTCTCTACATTAAAAATTAGGGTTAAAATATCATGTCGGCAGTTTATTTAGTTAAAACTGGAAGAGTTTATAATACTTACAATATGTTATATACTGATATAATGACTAAAGGCTCATAGAAATGTATGGAACATTTGTTTTGAGGACTGGGATATATAGTCGAACCAAACAGATTATGAGAGATAGCTTGAGTTTTATCATAAAAGAGTGAGAATGGAAGTACTATTCCGAGGATAGGCGGTCCTCGAGGGTGATTCTTCAAAATATTAATTAGAATGAGATCCTCATAACAAGCTTGCAAGCATTATCATACTTAATGTACCTATTATATATATATACCCATACTAGTATGTTTTTACAAAATAATAATAAATGAGATGAAACATTATAAAATTGTAATTTTAAATGTTTAACATAGATATGTAGTATATTATGATATAATGGTAATAAGAATAACTACATTAATCAGTAGTCTTTTTGTCCTCAACTGTTCAAAACCTACAGCATATCGTCTCCACCATCGTCATCTTCCCCAATTCCAATGCTATTGTACCATAAAGCAGTCACATTCATCGGCTTGAATTTGCTATTAAAAATAGAAATAATAATACAATTTAGAAAAATTACAATATATCAACATGCAATATAGGATAAAAAAAAAAGAAACTGTTAAATTAAGGTACCCTCCTGATTTCATATTCAAATGCTAACATAATACACATGTTTATAATATGAATATAGTAATAATTTCAATAAAATAAATACCTAACCAGAATAATAAATTAACATAATATATAAAACTGTACAACCATATAGTAGATAATGATACATAAATTGGTAATCGGTCAAAATATCCACTGACAAAATATCAAAATTTTATGTTAATTAATATATTACACTTTACTTTCTAATAAAATTAACTCCTAAATATATAAATTACGTTAGTAGTATAATAATATCACAAAATATACTGCACAAACATTAGTGAAATAGTCAAATAATAATACACTATTTTCTAAAAATTTAAAAATTATATATATATTTAATTATATAATATATTAATTATATTTATATAATTATTAAATATTAGGTATATTTTTATAATTTAATAATTTAATTTACGTAAAAAACAGATAAATTTGGATATTTTGACCGTTGGATATTTTGTCCTAGATTCACATAAATTAGTGGTTATTAAAATAATACTTATTTTAACATTAGTAGAGCTTACCAAAAGTGTGAAAATGGGCAACTGATAATAAATAATTCAGAACCACTTTTAATATGTGTTGGAATTCCTTCTTCGTCTGCATTTGTTCCGTCATCTTGATTATCTGTATTAAGATATAGCCGCCACATTCCCTTGTAATGTCCTCTAATGTCTAGATCCCATATACCTAGGCACTAAATATAGAAGTAAATATAATTATATTCATTGGTAATATTATAGTTTTTAACAGTTTAAAGAATTGATGGAGGTAAACACAATTTTCAGGTAACTTATAAGATTATTTATTTGTTTATTTTATAATTATTCTAGCATATATATTTTTTAAATGATTAGTCTATGAAATATAAACGAGCATTTTGTATGTCATGATTGCACTAATGCACCAAAGCAGAACTAACCAAGTTATTTTTGGCGATGATACTCGTAGTTCAATAATAACATAATTTAATAATAATTCTACAACTTGGAAACATTTATAAATACTGAGAATACTTTAATATTTATTATTATCTACATAGATCAAAGAAAATTACATAATTTTCTTCAATTTCTTCACCCTTTACCCTTAACTATATCCGATCAGCCACCCTTACCCGACACCTCCAGATAGCTTTGTCCACCACATCTATTATATGCATCCAGACGTTTTCGTGCTATTCTGTATTTTTTATTCTTTAATCATCTTCACCCTTACTTTTTAGTTTTTTCTAATATTTTGACATAAGCCAACTCATCTTTTCTCACAACACGTTCAAATTATCAACCTATTTTCCTTCATTTTTTCTACAAATTCTGCCACTCTTACACTATAATTAATGAATATATTTTTTATCAGTAATTTCATACTGAGTTATATTAACTTTTGCATTCTCATCTCTGAGATATACATGTTCTATTTTATTATTCATTACCAGAAACTTCAATCCATACAACATGCCTAGCCTAGAATCGGTTATACAACATGTATATTAAAATCTCATCTTCTTATCATACAAAATATCTGACAATTCACTTTACTTCATCTATTTAAATATAATATGATATTCTTATTTCTCAAGACCATTGTTTTTCGGTAACACCAATCCTAAGTATCTGAATCTATTCACTTTAGATATCTCATCATCACATGCCTTGTTCAATCAATTTAGTTTTATTCAAATATATTCTTATTCCCAACCCTTTAAGCATTGTATCGCCAATCACTTCTTTTACTTGGCTTTCTCCCACAAATAAATTTAAATTATGTTATTAAAAAAAAACACATTTATATTTCTTTCAGTATAAAAATGAATTATGATAAAATAATTTTTTCCAAGTTAAGAACCTAAAGCATCCAAATTAATTTTGTTAATAAAAATAGAAAGCATTCTGATTATGCATTATTTACTAAATTTAGTCAGGATTTTAGTCTAAATTGATCAAGTATTAACATCCTTTAATTCCCTTAATAACCATTGAACAGTTCAATAGTATTACATTAGTTACTTATTTACTTTTGCCAAAGGAGTCCAAGCCACATTAGCTGTATTTCTGTTGCCACCAGATGGATCTTCCATTTTTATGAATAGTAAAAATAATTTTTTAGATCTAATTGTATTGTCATTATTCATCATTTCATCAATAACGAAAAATTCTTCGTCTGATTGATAATAGTTTCTTTTTTTTGCATTCTGCACACGTCTGTTATCATTATGTTTGCTACCTTCATTATTCCACTGTTTTTTGCGGCAGGGCCACCTAGTATGATCTAACAGTTGGCCTTCTGTCATGATCCTACGTTCCATCCACCCAAGGTATGTTATTCGAGTCATCCTATATTCATAATACATAACAACTATATTTCATATACTTATTTAATACACATTGAAATGTGTAAAAAAGTAAACCATTAAATATCATATAACCACAGATTATATCAAACTAGATGGTGCACTTCCTATTCAAGCCATGATCTATGTGGTCCTACTGCATTGAGGTAGGTTCAAGTTATCAATAAATTCAGAAATGCACCATTGGGTTTTATATAATCTGTAATAACACAAAAATATTATTTAATTCTAGTAATACTTGTCAATATTTTTGAAACGAATCAAACCCCCTCCATCATCATATTCTCCTCCAGCTCCACCACTATGAGATCCAGCACTTGCTCCATTTGTAGCAGCGGTAGGGTTATAAAATGCATGACGACCAAAATATGTACGTTGAAAATATGGATTCACGTTAACAGAACGAGATGATCCAAAATGATATGTTCTACTGACTTCTGGTACTATACATTGTCTACCACGCTGTACTTTGGTTGATCGCATCCACATATCCCAATCCCAGGGCTAAAAAATCATATAGATATCAGTCAATATTTAGTAGACAGCATAAGTAATAATAAGTTTTTATGAGTTAAGTTGTATAATAATGATCAAAATAATTTTTTAAATTTTATTCTTTGAAAAAGATATTGATAAATGAAATATTAATATCAAACAGGAAAAAATAAATTTATTATTGGAGTAATAAATCATATCAAAAGAGTAAAACAAAAATTGCCTTACAAAATAAAAATTAAAAATAATTATTAAAAATCAAAACTAATAAATATACCAACTTTATGAATTGTTATTATATTTAAAAATATGTATAAGAAAATAACATCAATTAGAATAAGATTATTTGAGATCAATTAATTATATTACTATACTATCAATATACTAACTTTCTCTACTGTTGGCCATTCTGATTCAAGTTGGTCCTTGTATAAGGATTTTTTAAGCATCCATCCTAATCCTGGCATCCAATCGATACGGTATAAAACATCTGGTCGACTAGCAGTGTGCTCATATCCTTGGTCATTCCATGCAGACACACAGTACAGCGATCCAGAACCACTACCACCATCTGTAGAGTCATCAGCTACTGCCAACAATGGAAGAGTCTGACTGAAGAAGCTAAACAACACAATAATAATCTTCCATTAACCCTTAAGATAGTATAGATCAGTTAATTTTATAAAACTAATCAATGTTAATATCAAGCTTATTTTCTTATCTACAAGACTTAATTTTTTTTGATAAGATATTTAGCAGAATAATATCATAGATAATATAGGTATTATAGGTACACGTTATGCTGTGAACGAAGAGTCTACTTTGTTACCATATAGGTTTTATGTGGTTACAGGTGATTTATAATAAATACAATTTTTATCAATCTGATTTGAACCAATTTTTCATTAAATACGATAATTAATTTTAATATTATTTATTTAAAATGGTGTATAAATGTTTACATTGCGATACCACTTCCAAAAATAATGACAAACATACCTTGTCTTTTCATTCGTAAATATACATTTTATTAAATTAAGATTCAATTTTAGTTATTCTATAATTTATATCAATAAAATGTAAACGATAGATTGAACATGTTATAAACTTATAAAGCAATAATATCACTTTCCAAATTTTTCAATTCAATGTGCGCCTAAAATTGAGTCTTCGTCATCACTTATGGCCGATACCACACCTTAATTATAATTAACCACTTTGGTAACTATTATGCTCTTAGGTCACACTTGAATACATGGTATGTCTTATCCATATATATATTACTTATGAATAATATAATTACATACCTAAAAAAGTCAACAGAAACATCAAGATCATCTTCCAACACAATAGCATAATCAGCCTGAGGGAACAATGAACCAAATGTGTTTGTTAAGGCTGATTTGTAATGCTGTGTAACTCGGCGGCGACGTGAATTAGTATTGCTTGAAATTTGCCCTCCACTAACACCATTGACCGAATCACCTATAGCAGGCATGTGTTGCACAGCCCTCACACCCAACAGGCGAGCTACTTCAACAGGTTCGTCGTAATATCCGTCCACATGAACAGTAACCATATGTCGTTGAACACCTCGAGCATTCAGCACAGATTTTAATGTTCTATTATTAAACATAATCATTACCAATAACAGAGAATATACTAAAATTATACTATCAAAACAATATAACATAATAAATATTAATACATAATAATCATATAAAATAAATCACTTAGTACACTTTTAAATAACAATAGTTATACCTGTAAAGATAGTCAGCTCGATTACCAGCTACTATTACGACAGGAACTCGGTCAATATTTGAATCAGGTATCTGTGTAAAAATAATTTTTCTTATTATTTATTAATCTTACTCCAATAAAAATATTTTATATTCACAGGTAATGGATGAAAATCTAGGGGAGCAGGATGTGCACAGCTACATACATCACCATAGCCCTCAATACGGCTACAGAATCGTTGCCGCCGAGCCAGTGGTGATTCAACTACAATATCATCATCAATAATGGAGCCACTATCTCCAAAATCACCATCATCATCATTGTTATCATCAGAAGCACCAGCTGTTATCCATGAATCACACCACTCATCATCTACAAATTAAATATTTAATGTAAGATAGATATAAATATTAAATGTAAAATGAGTTGAGTAATTATGCCAGAGTAATACATAAATACTCACTTTGATTGTTATGACTACGATTTACATCAAGTGGGACTTGTACGCGCAGTAAAACATCAGTGCCCCAAGAAGATATAGCTGGCACACTCTTACTATTATGCTGTAAGACTAAGCTTGGGTTACTATTATAGCTTTCTCCGTATACATGACCACCAGTACCTTCACCATTTCTTTGTCCTTCTGGATCATTGTTATGATGTTTAGCTACCATTGCCCACATATCTCGCCAACCAAGTTCAGACAGCCACAATGAACCTCCTGCTGCAGATCCAGACCCACTTTTACTAGAACTTGCCCCACTTGCGCCAGTATGCATTTGCATAGCACGCCTACCTTCATTGGTGAGATGGAATGATGCCTCATCCTAAGAAGTAATATAGAAGGAATAAATTAAATTCAAAAAATAAGTCTAATTTTAAAAACATTGTAATTCCACAATGTTACAAAGATGACACGTACAAATATATTGATAGAAATTTAATATGAATGAAATTTTGAGAAGCTTACTAATTACAAGTTGTATTTTTATTTATCATTAGGATAAGCAATTATAAAAAATATAAGGTAGTAATGAAAGGTATATATTTTACTTATTAAGCACTTAAAAAAGTAATTGTATTTACGATTTCTTCTTTTAATAATAGTTATGTCTTCTTGTTATATCTAATATCATATTCTCAATTTTTACTTTGTTATACATATTTTATATAGTCATCTATACTAAAATTGCCATTGTTTTAAATATATACAAGTATTTTTCACAAATGATTCAAGCAAATTTATTACTAAAATTCACTTAAATAGTAAATACTACTTACAACTACTTACACTAAAAAAATAACTTTGAAGCATATTTATTAAAATTTGTTGAATAAATGAGTGATTAAGAAATTTGAATAATAATAATTGTGAAATAATAAAATAGAATGTTCCTATACTGTTTTACAAGAGAATATGGCAGTTCTGTGCATTCCACTGCTATCAAAACATTTAAAACTGGTTATCTTAGGCAGGGTGTCATGTGGTGATGTGCAGACAAACTGATTATGGATGTTGGCATGTTCTCTCGTGGAATAAAGCATAATAAATGTTCTTACTAATAGAATAATATTATGAAAAAAAAAAAAAAAAACATTGAAATTAATATTATATACAATGTAAATTGTATTCAATCTCAATGAGTATAATTAGATGTATCCATAGAATAGAAAAAATATTCAAATACTATACATGAATAAGGAATTTTGTACTTAGTTGATTCAAAATGGATTTTTTAAATAAAAATACTATCCTATAGATTATTAATACATTGCATTAAGAGCTACTAAATTGTACATTTTCTGCCAACCCTAATTCTATCGACATGCGGCCATTCTTAAACCATGGGCAATACTAACTTTAACAGCAAATATCATTATACGGCCAGAAGACACACGATGTAAAAAACCAATGAGTGGTTCATCGTCCATGTACGTATCAAATACTCGTTGAGCCATCACCATACCAGTGTGTTGATTCAAGACGACAACATGCATGCCTCTATTATTTAATGGATCACTATCATCAATCACCTGGAAATAAAAAACATATATATTCTTCTAATTAATCGTATTCTGTAAAGCTATAAATATGATTTGGTTTTGCACTTTGACCCTCGCGTAATATAACATATTTTCATTCAGCTAAAGCAATTTTTTGTTATTAGTTTCAACATTAAAGTTGAGTACATTATCTATGTTTGAAAGGTAGGTTTTTATGATATTTAAATTTTTTTCTGCATTGCTTATGAGTTTTATTAAATAATAATGTTTTATATACCTATAGCTTGCATAAAATTCCCAAAACTTATTATTAGGTATTAATTACTATAAACTGTTTATTTTGTGTTCCACTTTAAAGTTTATAATATTACAATTATTATTTTATTTTAATATAGATAATATTTTGTATTAACATTATTATAATTACAAATGACAATTTAGATAAATTAAACCTTAACAAATTATCAATAATAAGCATTGAGCCAACACTGTTACCACAAAATTTAAATTTATAATTGAATCTTGCCGTATGTTTCAAAACATTTTTTATGCATAAGTGAAACACACTGATTCATTATTATTTCAAACAATTAATTAAAATAAACCATTTAAAGTTTTCTAGAATCATATATTTTATGCCAGAAAAATATTGCTGTGTAAATTACCGTTGCATCGTCAACACATATCTTCACGCGGTTTTTGCTGGACAGCACCTCTATAGATATGTATTTTGCTGTATCACCTTGAACCCATTTACTGCTGCTGTTGTAACCAATACCTGCTGCAGAAGTAGCCGAGTTAACAGTTTGATGGTTAGCGCTGAACAAAGTCAGTATCACGTTGACCAGTACAAACAGGATGACAAAACACACAAGTAACATCTGCAAGCAAAACTGACATTAGACATACTTTAAATTATTTATATTAAATTATAGTACTACAGCTAAAATGAACTGACGGATACTTACCCTGATGCGCTTCCAGCAACAACAGTTGCGACGCATGGCTGCTGCTGCCATAGTCTTTGTATAAATTCGCACGGAGAAATCGCTCATTGCTACGATTTCACCAGACCACAATGGAGGTGTTTTCTCCCGATACCGAACTAGATTCAACACCACATCACTCGGAACAGTTGGAACAAATAGCGCTTGCAACAGTTCATGGATCTGGATCTTGTCCTGTCTTATCAAAAATATTTCACCCTAGGTATACCTTATTTCTACCGATTTGTATCGGGCAGTCGATATTTGAATTTTTTTCCATCGATTCAAGCAACCGGACAATAATCTTTAGACGGACGGGGTAACGACGGTACGAAATGTTATCCCAATCGTACCCCTAACTTAGCAGTCAGTACCTACTTACAACACGGTTCGTCAATTTGTCATTAGACCACCAACACCACCGCCACCGACGCCGAACTGCCGAAGACCGTCGTTTGTGCCTGTCAGTACGCGGCGGACGAATCTGTAACCACGAAGATTACGTCATGTCTACAGGGATCGTACGTACCTACAATAATAATAATATTGTGGTTTGAACAGTTCTCGTCGTTCACGATTCACCGAATACAATATTACAATAATATCAGTCGTCATTCGCGCGGCGAGTCGTTGTCTGGAGTGTTGATAACCGCTGATTGTAAACAAAAACCACAGATATCTACAAGATAAGGTACTCGCGTTATCGTATGAAGCTTAACAATATTATTAGTAATAACTAATAATCTGTTGTCGTCGATTATTCGTGGTTGGCAAGACATTTTGAATAAGCGTCAAGAGACTCAAGATTATAAGATGGTTTTGTGCTCGGTTAATTTACCATTCATTTAGTTGTTATTTTTTTAAGCACAATTATTATATTATTTTACTTATTGTGCTTCATATTTTAAATTGAATCATGCCAATGCCATGCGTTGCATATGGATGTACAAATAGATATCAACTAAATCAACCTGGTAAAACAATTAATTTTTTACCGGTAAGTTAATCTATTTATTAGTTATTAATATCGGCGACATGTAGGTCTACATTTGTGTATCTGAGAATAATTATTTGAATATTATAGATTTCCTTTAGCTAACGTTTATCTAAATAAAAAATGGATTGCATCTACAAAAAGAAAGTTTACACTAACCAAATGGAGCCGTTTATGCAGTGATCATTTTATAAATGAAAATTATAAGCAAAATATTCAAAAATTACTTTTAAAAAAGATGCTGTCCCGACACTGTTCTCTGCATTTCCTTCATATTGCCAAAAGTCATCCAAAGTTCCACAAAAAGAACCTTTTGTAATAAATCCCATTAAAATTAAAGATTCAAATTTCGATGCAGCTAGTACTTAACACTTATTAAATTAAATTAAACTATACAAATTACGACTTAATTTAATTTTTATCTAATGACTATTAAAATTTTTTTTTGGGAACTCTAATCCAGCAGAGAATGACATTCCATTAGTTGTTAACAAAGTTGAAACTTTTGATGACATTACATTAATAAATGATAAAATTAGATATTCTGATGACATAACATTAGTTGATAATAAAGTTAGAACATTTCATGAAATAGTTTCCACTATAGCAATAATATGGAAGTGCAAACAGTTAACACTTACACCTGTGAAATTTTTTGAAAAAAAAAAAAATAAGAACTTTACAGCAAAAGTTAAGAAGAAGAGATTTAAAAATATATAACCTGCACAAATTATTGAATGATTTGAAAAGTAAAAGTTTAATTGATGGCGAAATAGTAGATTTAATATTTGAGAGTAGGTATTATGTAGCTAAGTTAAAAACAAGTGGAGATGTTAGTAAACGTCTCTTATTGACCAAATTAATATTTTTTAACCATCAATAATGTTATATGTATATTGTATTATGACTTATATAAAATATAAATTGATATAAAAATTATATTAAGAGGACGCTACACCCGCATGTGTTGTCTCCGTCTTATACGCGTACTTCATAGCAAATTTTCGCTCGCTAGATTCAATAGTGTGCTGTTAGTTTTGATATTAGAGTGAATTGACCTACTATCAAACTTTTAGGTAGGGACATTATCTGTGTTCTCGTGTTGGTTTTTTACGATATTTTAATTTTTAAATGAGTTATGAGCATGTTAAGTGTGAATATTTTAAAATTCAAATGTAAGACGGAGACGACACATGCGGGTGTAGCGTCCTCTTAATAAACAACTATAAAATATGAGTTATTCATATATACTTTATCTTAATACCCATGCTATGAAATACTCAGCAAAATGTATACACAACACATTTGAGAAGTTTGTGTTTTTCAAGACCCCAAATACAGCCATAGGAATCAGATCTAAAATTTGAAGTAATAGCCTTGTTAGTTTGTAAAGAAATATCGAGTTTATGTAATATATTATGCTCGTACCAGTAGAAAATTCCATATATAATTATAATGGATAAACCATCCCTATACTAAACACCCACGGGACGGCGTCCCCGAAGATTCAGTATATGCCCCATATACTCGTATACCATTGTTACCAGTAGTAACCAACAGCTAACCATTTTGACTTGTTAATATATCTACTAAAAATTATTATCAAACAAATTATTATAAGTATAATTTTGTATTAATTTATATTTTCTTATATTTCTTATTATACTGTGTTATGGACTTGTTGTTATTAATTACCAATAATAAAAGCACCAACTGGTTAAAATAATAATTTCATTTTAGATTTGAATTAAAAAAGAAAAAATGATTTGTTCGTGGGTATAAAAAATGTATTACTTCGTAGCTTATCATTGAATGCCGATGGACTATCTATTATCTATATATTATCTATGAAGAATTCGAATATTTTTCCAACTGACAATGTGGTGGCAAAGGGATAAAGCACTGAAAACTGGCTTTTCTATTTCCAATGTGCGATGCCCATAGACCTTATGGCTTATACTATATAAGGTATAAGGTCTATGGCGACGCCGCGAGTACCTTATATACACGATGTAGAGAAGACCTTCTCTTTATCATGCTTATATAGTTTAATATAGATATCTGTAACAAAAACACTCATTGTTATGGCGGCTGATAAGGTAGCATTAGCAAGGGCCCGGATGGTCAACTCCGACCAATGTGGCAATGTCGTGCCTAGTATAATGCATGTTGACGTCTTGACGGTGAAGGCAGCAAGACGAATAGTTTAGGACAGTCAGCCGTAACTCTATTATTGTGTGTAGTGATTATCTAATAGTTACTATAAGTACCATCTTGGATAATGGCAACTGGTAAGGTTGGGGTAAATATGTAGGCTCGTAGTAGGCTTGGCAAGGATCTGAACTCGTCATCGGAAAATATGTGTTGGAGAATTTTCCATAATATAACTACGTTACTAATAGGCTATAGGCGATCCTAGAATATTATTGCTTCGTTTCTAACGGAATAATATTATTGTTACTCAGAAATGAATATACTATTTTTAGATTCTGAGCGATGAATGTATATTGACTACAGTGAAACCTCTATATACCGGACACTCTTGGTCGCTTAAATGTCTTCCGCTATTTAGAGGGGAAATACAGTGAGTACACATTTCACCGTTCCCAAAATTCCGTCCGTTATTTAGAGGTGTCCGCTATTGGGAAGTGTCCGTTTTCACTGTATATTTACAATAATGTGTGTTTTATTTTATTTCAATTTTTCGTGTCTGTGTACACGATAAATTGTCGAAATAATGTTTCGATTTATTTTTAATTTAAGTATCTTTTTCAGTTAGGAAGTGAATTTAGTTTGTGCATTTGAGAGGTCTACATTTTAAATTCCCAGAAGTATTCAAAAGCGTTGGTTAAAATTTAGGAAAACGAGAAATTTTAAGGTTTTTAACAAAATTAATTTGGTTGGTTTAGCTCAAAAAAAAATATCGTAGATATCTGACATTTTTACTGAATGTTTAAATTAGCATCTTATATCCATCATAATATTTTCAAAATATTTTGATTTACGTTGAGTTATTTATATAGGCATTATGACATTTTCGATTTTTATAAGTTTTTTAAATTAATGACAATAAAAAATGTTTACTTTGTTCAAAAAACTTGAAAATGTAATACAAGGTTCCTCATAGGTTTTAGTTAACGGAAATAAAAAAAAGAGAATAAATACGTCATATTTTGTTATGATCGTCTGAAGTTAGATATTGGATATTCACCTGTATAAATTAACAAATTGTATAGAACGATTTTCTTATTTTATATACCTACATAATTTATTGAATGTTCAAATTTTGAATGTGTAGGAAGTAGGTATTTATGTAAAATACTAAAATACAATAATTTGAAAATGTGTTTTTGTTGTTCACTGGTTCGAAAGAGAAAAAACAAATAATAGTTTGCTGATACGGGCATCCTCTTAATATTTGCGTTTTGCAATACTTATAGTAATAGACTATCTATTGGTTTATTTGTACAACTTTATTATAATAGCTTACTGCTTACTATATAGTATATACCTTATAACTTATAAGTTTTTATACTTAAACGCAGACATATTATATTATATGATGTAAATTAATAAATCAGTTCAGTTAAAATAATAGTTAATAATGAGTCATGTGAGCAATCAATGATTATAATAATATAAGTACCTTTTTAATGATAATAATATATTATTTATGTTATTATTTACTTCATAATCATTTATCAATATAATTCCGATTATAACTTACCTATACCTACTAATTAAGTATCTGATGTCTTGAAGAGATGAAGAATTGATAGGTGATGCTTTCTATAACAGTAAAATACATAAAACTTGTGCATAATATTATGTATTCATTAGGTTGTTTATATTTTATATCTTGTATTTTTGTTATCTGTATGCATTAAGTATTAAAATTATTCTAAATTCCTAAACGAAATAGATAATTATTGTCAAAAATAATTTACTTATCAATGAATCATCAAGAACATGTTTTGATATAATCAAGCCTGAGAAAGTTAATAAAATTTTTTAACTCAGTTAAATTAACTTAGAGTTATACAAATTGGAATAAATTTATAAATTTACATTTTACATACAATTTTTATATTCTCTACTTCCTGATTGTAATTAATCTATTACATTATATTTCCTATGTAGTATTTGTTGGACAATACATTTTAAAATAGGTACTGGATGTTGATGCAATTATTGAGGGTATAAAATTTGACATTTTTTTTAAAGTAGAAAATATGTTTGAAAGTGTTTTGAACTTTCAAAATATTATAATTAGTAATATTATATTATTTAAGTTTTAGAAAATATTAAAGAATTTGTTTTTAACTTTTATTTTTCATTAAATTAATGATTTAATAATGAAATAAAAATATTTCCACGTACCGTTAAAATTGATCTACCTTATACCGTGCCATACCTTTGGTCCTATGATATAAGAGGTATATATACAATATTGATCATCATAACGGTAAATTGGCAACCTATCACTTGTCTCTTAAGACCTGAGTGTCCAAGTCTTGTATGATACCGATTTAAAATATGGTATAAATGTATTGTAATATATACGGATGATCACTTAGGTGACTATTAATTGCAGCTACTATCAGACCAATGGAAAAAGCAAGTGGTGCGTATTTAAGGGGGTATTACACAGTTAAAAACAAATTGAAGGTGACAAATTTTGAAATTTAAATCAATATTGGTAAAGAGAAGCGACAATTTTCGTTCTAGGATGGAAAATATCTAACGACGCGCCTACCATATAATTATTATATCATATTTTTATTATGCTATTATTATTATTATACCATATAAAGACTAATTATGGGTCGTTGTGGCGATTGAAATTTGAAATGTGTATTAGTTCTATACTCAAGTTGTTTTGGTGAGACGTGGACATTTGTGAACCTATACCTGGTATTGTAGTATTGTGTACTGTATACTGTATAATATATACTTAAAATTTATTTACTATATACATACCTAATAGTTATTGTATATATAATACAATGTGGCCCTATATGTACACAACACAAATATATGTATTGTATATACTTAGGTATTTTACCAATTTGTATGCATTATTTCGACAAAGCAATAATTATTTGCTGAACATAATTTACTTTGAAATAATAGGGATGTATAATTATTATAATTATATAAATCGTGTCAGTAATATTATAGGTAACCAATTATTAAGAATATATTCACGTCTCAGTGAAACTCGTTTTTGTAGGTTAGGTTGAGTTTTGATTATTTATTTCTAGAGAAAAGTAACATAATTGAATTTTGATAAAGTTCAAACAAGTCATTATTAAGTGGTAATAGCTGGTTTTATTATCACTATAAGCAATATATTATTATTAAGTTTCATGGTTTTTTAAACTGCGGAGCGGCGGGTGTGATGTTTTTATGTTATACTAAATAACAGTGTTTCTAATGTTTGTATTGCTTTTTAGTTGTTTTACTGTTTTTAGGATCTACAAATGCAGTTTTTTTCATTGTTTTATGTTTTTTGTTTGTTTTATTAACACATAATTTCTTCGAATTTTATTATGCAATTTGTAACTTAATTGAAACACATTGTCAGTTTATTATCTTGCAGTGGAGAAGAGTAATGTATATTATTATAATAGACGTTTTATGTTACAGGAAATAATATCCATGAAACTATATGAAATATAATATGTGGAAACTAAGTCACGGAACAAAAATATATGAACACCGCGAGGCGCGAGTAACAACATATATATATTTTTATTTCCATCACGACTTACGATGGGGTCGAAGGCGCATAAGACAGCTCATGTCATTGCTAGTTGTTGTAGTGCATGCATAGTAAGTAAAATCACTGAATGAGTATTGCAAATAATAATACATGTTATATTATGTATAAAAGGAGTTTTGCCATTTTGATATAAAATATTACGAATATTATTATTATATTTTATACTAGCTAATCTAATCCCCGTGCACTTCGTTACCCGTTAAAAATATCAACTCTTTATGATTCAAAATTTTTAGTTAATTCGTCGTTTATATTCGGCTAGTCATGATAAAAACTTCCAGTGACAAATTCTCGTGGATTTACCCTATCTTAATCTCCATAAAAGATATTTAATACAGTCATTTAAAATACAGGACTTAAAGTATATTCAATCATAATATTTTATCGTGTTTTTAGCTTTGTAAAGATGAAACAATTTATAAAATTTGTACCTTATAACAAATAGCTAATTATTATTCTTCCATACCAAATTTGTATAACCAATAGCAACCATGTAATACACAAAAATATATTTATTATTATTATTATTTTTATAAAAATCCCAATAGTTTGCAATAAAAAAATTAAGGGTGACTTATCAAGATATAATATAGCCTATATATTTATGTCATTGCATGTGTAGCTTTCTGATGGTAAACAAATTTAAAATCAGTTAAATAGTTCGAAGGATTAAACCGATCAAATGAACAATTTTTCTTCTTTATATTATATAAACCTTTTAACTCATGTAGTGGATGAAATAAAAAAAATCTGCTTTAGGGGGTTTTCGCATTATGAAATGCATGAACTTATTGATACAATTCCAAACTTAAATCTTCAGTAATTTTTGCTAGGTGAGTTTTTCATTTTTTTCAATTTTAAGTCTTCTGACCCCGGTAAGGGTTAAATTTTGAAAAATCCTTTCTTAGTGGGTATCTTATCTACACCGTGAAACAAAACTACTCTCCAAATTTCATAATCATCGCTTCAGCGGAATCACCCACGATAATTTATTTTATACATACTGATGATTACCATATTTGTATATTTATAGTGATAGGGTATAATATAATATTTATACATAATTTTGAGTTCATCTCATTAATTTCTTTACTTACCTACTACTAGCTACTTCCTCTTCTTAAACTTAGAAAGTTACACATTAAAAGCATTTGAATTCTTAATGGAAATTAAGAATTTAACTTTTAATAAATAATCACATTAATTAGGTAGGTATACAATTTAATCTTTTGTAAGTATGAAAATGAAGTTTAACCTAATCGTCAAAGTATTTTGAAGAAATATCAGATAGACTGCTATAGAGTGAATTTTTTTTTAAGCTTTAGTTTATTTTTAGTTGTTTTATCAAAGCCCAGTAACCACTAAATCACAGGCTACCACCACATCATATTGAGTGGTAATCAATACCTAATTAATACCCGGACTTTGTCCTGTCAGGTTTTTTTATTTTTATTTAAAACATAACACAAATAGTATCACTAGGTAATATTAATAATAATATATACTAGAGTAAAATTAGAGTAAAAAAAAAAGCGGGTAAGTCGTGGATGTCGCTCTGCTGTACAGTAGGTTACCATGGATGGGATTAAATTTGAATGCAATGATAGGTATCATTGTATATGAAAAACGATTCTGAACGGAGATGATTTGTCAGTCTAAGATATATTATATTTAAAAATTGTCATATATTCTATTTTGAAACAAATATTTTATTTTTCAATTAAGACGCATTTTGCATAAGACATGGTTAATCAATTTTTCCAAAAACATTGCATGTAGTTATCATAATTCATAATACCTTATTATAATTCATAGATATACGAATGCCTGTTTTGAGGATAAATCGTTATCATTACGCGATTTCATAAAAATTTAAAACTCAAACGCTCAAAACATTTTTCCTATAATGACGCTTCAAATTTTCTCTATAGCTATTTGAAGCAAAACTTATGGAAAACTTGGTGTTCAATTTTATAACCTTAGATATAAATACAAACAATATTTTGAGTTTTGAACTACAAAATAATTTGCAAATATTCATGGTTTTGACGAATTTTTGTCAATAATTGAAATTCAAATGATAATAAAAATTTAATTTGAATTTCCGGTGGACATTTTTTTTGTGATAAAGATTGACAAATTTGTAAAGAATCTTGTATGAAATTTTCAAATCTTAGATTTGAATAGAAAATTTTTTATGAATTTCTAGCTTATAATAATTTGCGAATTTTTGTGATTTTTACGTTTTTTGTCAAAATTCAAAATTTGAATGCTTATAAAAAAAAATTGTGACTATGAATTTCTTTTATTTTTCAACTGCTATTGTAACAATATGTTAAGAGCCATATATTCAATTTTCAAGATTTTCTACCCAAAAAATAAATTTTTATCGATATTAATTTTAAAAAAACTAATAATGATCGAAAATTTCATATACCTATGAATAGTTCAACATAAGTCAAAAAAGTTTGAAAATTTCATGGTTGATAGAATTCACTTATATAAACATTTTATGAAAACTTCATGTATCAATGGTCATTTTTTTTAAAGTTACATCAAAAATCAAAATCGATTTTGTCGAAAACTGATTGTGCGTACAATTTCTCGTTTTCCCCTTAATTTTTAGTTTGTTTATCCCGATTATTTAGAAAAATATTACTTTTGACCCCCAAAGTACCAACTAGATTCACTTTCTGATCGAATAAGGTACTGAAGTCAAAAATCCAATCATTTTTACTGCCCCAAAACGTGATGACAGACACAAAAAAAAAATATTCATGGTTTTGACGAATTTTTGTCAATATTTGAACTTCAAATGCTAATAAAAAAAAATTGTGCCTATGTATTCTTATAATTTTTTAATCACTATAATAATAACTTATGAGAAACTTTGTATTAAATTTTCAAGTATTTTGATAGGGCCATAAAATTTTATCGACATTTCAAAAAAAAAAAATTTTCCGAAAAATAAAAAATTTCAGTTGTCTATTAATATCTCAAAAAAAGTCAAAATATTTTGAAAATTAAATCATGTAAAGAAAATGCCAATCTTAATAACTGGTAGAATTTTCAAGTATCTACGACTTATACTTTTTAAATAATAACAAATATTTGAAGATAAATCGTTATCGTTACGCTATTTCGTAAAAATTTAAAATTCAAACGCACTTAAAATTTTTCCTATAATGATGCTTCGAGTTTTAACCACCCCTAAAGTTTTAAATTGAAGCATTATTTCGACTATAGTTATGCTGTACACAGACACAAAAAAAAAAACCACACATCATTGTAAAATCAATACATTCATTACTTCGTTCAGAATCTTAAAGAGTATACGTTATAACCATTATTTCAATATATAATTATAGGTACTAGATAAACAATGATTTTGATTAGGATTAACTTATTTAGACACCATTACATCAACACAAATAATTGTTCAAGTCGAATAAATGAGATACACCCGACGGCAATACTGTCTAATGCTAGGTATAAATGTTTGAACATAATATGTTATATACATAGTATAATAATATAGTTTAAACATGTATTGAGCATTAATAGATAATATATGCATCTCGTATTATTGTTTAGACATTAGGTACATTAACCACCGGTCGCGATCGCCTCGCCGTATAGATATTCATTTTTGTGTTTTATCGAATACATCAACATCAAGTATGACTAGTATGAGCATGTATAAATAATTATTAATGCCATTGGTTTATATTATATTTTGTAGTATTTTATTACGAGTTAGTTAATGTTATTATAATGCTAATGTTTTTTTCTCGATAATAATTGAGGTTTAGATGTAAAAACTTGAATACACAGTTAAGACAAGAAATTTTTTATTCTCATTTCCATAGCATTTAATATTATTTTAATATATTACTAAATTTTACACGTGGTAAACCTTATCTTGACCTTATTCTCGTAGCTAATATATGTATTAAATTGGGTACACAAACATATAATAACAGCCAATGAAAATAATAAGCAATACAAATATATTTTTTTTTTAAACACGAGTAAAACTATTTTTTTAAAGATTTATTGACAGTGAGTCTTTTAATAATATTTTTTGCTTACGTGAAATTAATAAATATGTGAATGATATAAAATGTATCCTATTTCGTATAGATATATATTATAGGTATTACTATCACTATCAAAGAAACTTGAAGATTTATTAATTGGATTGATCATTTTGATGATACTATATGAATTTATTTATCAAAAAATAATTTTAAATGAGTAAGAACAGTAAAGATGATTAATGAATAATGATCATGGGTTAGAAATCGGACATACCTAAATATTTCATCTATTTTTTTAAATGTCAACAAGCATCAGTTTTTAGACAAATATTGATCATTTTTGTGTCAATAATTTTAAACTCAAGGACACTTATTATATAAAGTTGACAATTTATTTCTCATTACATCTACTTTAAATACGGTGGATCATTGAATCATTGTGTTTCGGAGTAAAATTAAACACCATACTAATTAAATAAAAATGCATTGGTATTGGTTGATGTTGCTGCTTATTATTTGATTTTAAATATCATATCATTTCTCATTCTCAATATATTCAAATGTAAAACTTTTAACGAAAAAAGGTTTGAACCAATTTATTACGTATATAGTAATACTAATATTACTATTACTATATACGTCTATACATTTCACAATTTAAACGCCTTATAGTTTATTAGGCGATTAGTTTATAGTTTGTAGAACAATAATATATTAGGTATAGTAAAAACTAAGGTTTATAATATAATATTATATATTATAAATTATACTTTATATTGTAGTAAAAATAACATGTCTAATGGTGT
The DNA here is from genome assembly GCF_037042655.1 of Diuraphis noxia. Classification (NCBI taxonomy): domain Eukaryota; kingdom Metazoa; phylum Arthropoda; class Insecta; order Hemiptera; family Aphididae; genus Diuraphis; species Diuraphis noxia. Next base: position 88,305,315 of record NW_028301711.1, on the reverse strand, counting down.
ATTGGATTTCAGTATCCATGGATACCGATATCCTACATGACTTGGCGATGTGCGCGTTTTGTTTAGTCTAATGTTTTAACTCAAATTACCACTTATAGGTAGGTACATTGAATCACTTTAGTCGCTATATGGTCAACTATCTCCAAAAGATGAGCGATGACCATCACGGTCAAAACGTTAGACTAAACAAAATAATGTATTATATTACACTTTTGACACTACATTATAATATAATAATTACTAATTAGTATGATAGATGCAAGGCATGTCATATAATCGAATAAATTTGGAAATGAAAAATAAATTATAAATATACTGATGAGCTTTTATTTTTTTTTCGTACGATAAAATTATAAGATATATTTATAAACATTTTGGCTCTTGATATCATTGTATTTATTCGTGTGGCTCGAGGTTCTTGATTTGTTGATCTCCCCTGGGCTATGTTATAACAACTATTTGTTTTAACAATTTAAATTAAAGAATGCATATTAGCGACAATGCGAAAGTAATGAGTAGATAACTGTTTTTATTTATTTTAATATTTTGTACAACATTATTTTTTATTAATCAAATAACCAAAAATCTTTAAAAAAAAAAATGAAAAATCCAGAAATTTTCATTTAGTAAATGTCAATAGGCACGAGGAGTCGAGGAACCCAACTTTCTATTTAAATAGTTACTATAGGTAGGTAAAAAAATAATTGTTAGAGTTCAAGTTAAAAATAATTTTTAGAATTCGTTAGATAAACTAGGTATGTATTATAATAAATTATTTAGAAAATTTTATGATTTTAAAAAAACCGGCTGTACCGCTTCTTTTCTATTACCTGCAAAATTATTCTATATACATATAGACATATATAGTACAGTAAAACCTAGCTATACAATACCATACCTATAATTATTACTAGGGTTAGAGGCTTATAATAATAGCTCTATCACTGTACATAAATATCCATGTGGATGTAAGATATGCTCCAAGACATTACAAAATATAAACCAAATGCATTTAAAAAAATTGTTTATTCATACTTTTTTGTTTTATATTTATGTATGTAATTTAAATTATTTCCATTTTGTATAATTTATTATATCAATTCAATATTAACGCCATACGATTCTTAGAATGATAAAATAAGTTAAGGGGATTGGAAGCGGCGATTTTCTGTCTTTGTCTAACACACGTGGAACATACAATACGCCTGATAAAAATGAAAGTACTTCTAGTTGCTCGATTTAAAATATGTAAAGATTTTTGAATCGGTATACAGGTTTACTTTGCATCAGTCGAAGCATATTTTTAATATATTTAATTAAAAAAATTGACAAATTTATAAAATTTAAAATGCTTATTTTTATCAAAATATTGCTACAATCGAAAAATTGCTTCGACCGATGCAAAATAAACTTGTATACCAATTAACTCATCTTTGCATATTTTAAATCGAACAACTAGAAGTACCTTAATTTTTGTCAGGCGTATTGTATGTCCCACGTAAATCACCACTTCCAATCCCTTTAACATGACGTTATACAGATTGCCGCGGAGATGAGTTGCACAAATCGTATAGCACTGAATAACGTAAACTATTCATCTAATTGTAGTAGGAATATTAATAATTTAATAAAGGAATTTTCATTTTAGTATTCAACTTATAAGGACAAAGCATCAACTATAGACTACAATTTATAACGAACAAATTCCTTGAAGTATGCAAAAATTCGTGTAAAAATTGTTTGATTTAGATTCATTAACTCCTATTATATCCAAATTAAATTTTAGTAAACCCAGCTATTAAAAAAAACAAAACCATGCGAGTATAATAAGTTTGAAAGCCTAATTTATAATTATCTTTATGATATAAGTAAAAATTTAGGATGGGATGAGCTACAGACATTTATGCGCTAGACATAATATTATTAGGTACATATAATATCTATATTGTCCACTCTGTTATAGAAAATGGAGACCCATGAATGATAACCTATAAACTTTGATATATGATGTTGTTAGTGGGTAAGCTTTCTTTCTTTCTTTTTTATAGGGTAAGGAAGCTTTAGCATCAAAAGTATTCTGTGTACCTAGGTGTTCGCATAAAATTACCATAATAGGCATAATATGAATTATTATTGAGCTGATTTACTATTTTTTATTTAAAATATGGATGATTATTTCAAAACAAAATACGTACATTTTCATAATAACAATGATATAACTTACTATAAGTTATGAATTGTTTAGTGCAAATATTATTATTTCTACCTAAATGTTGGCACCTATAAAAATATTGATATAAGCATAAATATTTATCTCAGAAATCGTCCACGTTTTCATTATTTGGTCAATCTTTAAATAAACTGTATTAAACTTTTAAAATATATTTGATACTTCGTCAATCTGCACGATTACACGAAAAAATTTTGAACATAGTACAGTCATATTTGATGCTAGCAATCTATCGGTTGAGTAATATCACGTCGTTGTCGTCGACGGCTCGGTTAATGTCCACTTGAGTGGCGACCGTGTTGACGGATTCGTTTTCGACTTGTTCTGAGTTATTGTTCGGTCGGTTGTTCCTCACTATGTTTTTTCGGCCTTCTTCCAGTCTATCCCGGTCCAGAGGCATGTAATATTCGACATTTGGTAAATCTTTCATGACGCATGCTGACAGCGCTGACCTGTACACGTGCATCCTTTTTGCCTCGAACCTTCATAATATTAGGTAAGAAATAAAACATAATTAAAAATCCTAATATTCATAGTGTACGGGATGATCCATTTAAGCAGTAACACTGATCTTTCTTGTATTTTTATAATGTATGAAGAAAAAAAAAATGTTTTTAAATTACTGGTGTACTTATTGCATAAGTTTTATGTACCTATCTTAAATTCCTATACAAAAATGATGAGACATTATAATAGACTCTCAAGAAGTAGTTCGTGAAAAACTATGTCCGTTATTTAGTTACACATGGGATAAGTAGTGAGTTCTTAAGTCAGGGCCCTATATACTTGGGAAACATGTGTAATTATTAGTTAATTATTAGAAGATCGGGAATGAAATAATGGTATCTAGGTATTATTTAAAAATTTGGAGATCAAGAGCGTTGACGCAAATAATGGGTACTTATGATGGCAATGTTCAATACGCGTTTATTGACTGATTTTAGATTTTGGGTTATCCATAAATTATCAAAATAAATTATCGTCTATCTTAGTTAAACGCTCACCGCATAAATAATTAAACAATGGTCATGGACATTTTTCGGGAAAAGAGAAAATTATGATAGCTTAGTTCAGTGCTTCTCAATCTGTTTAGTACTGCGACCCAAATTTCCCCCGAAAAAATTTTCGCGGCCCACATTGTTTGACTTTTCAAAAAGTTGGTAATAAAAAACAAAATTTGTATTATATAAATATGTATACATTTTTATTAGGTATTTCGTAATAAATATATGACGAATTATTAGTAATCATTATTACTCACAATTCATCCAATTTCTTGGAATCTATATAATTTGAAAACATGAATTATTATTTGTTACCCACGTAAAAATTGTTCGCGACCCACCAAAAATTGACTGACGACCCACCAGTGGGTCGCGACCCACACTTTGAGAAACGCTGGCTTAGTTAGTTCGGATTAGAGAAGATAACATTTTAACCACTTATAATAGCAGCAATATAATCAATTTATATATGACTCAATGAGAGTAAGAGATTATATATAACAGTATCTTTATTATATGATATATACAATATAGTAGGTATTAGATTAAGGTAGTAAATATCTACTGAAGTAGTTGTTTCATCATCAAGAATGTAGATCGTTATATAATAATATATAATTATTAATTAAAGTTAAATAATATTATGTGAGTTTGCCTGTATACGTCTGTATACTGTTCACGAGATATTGAGGCAATATAATATATATTATGAAATAATGTATTTCCATTCATATAACCTAAGTATATGAAAATAATTTATTGCTGACTCCATATTTTTACAATTGTAAATATTAAAGCCTATAACATGGATGATAAATAATTAATTTTATGTGAATTTTACAAAATAAGACGATGACATGTTGAAAAATCAACCCTATAATATCTTTTATTGCTTTATTACATATTTATTGTTTACACTGTTTACTTTATCTGTGTACAGATATACACACTTAGCTATACAATGTTATACATATATTAATAACAATCATTTGATGTGTTACGCTTAACTCATTATATTCGTATATACTATACATATATTTTAAAAATTTAATCCATCGTTATTAGTTTTTCTGTATCAACTACCTACCTATTCGTATTTAAACTGTATGGCAAGGCTCAAAACTGTTTCAAATATTAACTACGGTTTTGGTTTTGAGAACTGTTTTCTCATAGTTTTGCAGGTCTCTGGTTTTTTAACCAATTTCAACCCTTTATTCTTATAGAAAAAATAATAATATTCGTCTATTAATTTATCAATCACATCCATCCATCTCTCCCGTTCACCCAATCAATTCAACTCATTCATTCATCTCATCCATCTCGTTCTCACCATTCGTCCGTACGGTCGTTGTAACACTCCACCTGCGCTATGGTGGTTACCCCGTTGAAACCACCAGCCACAAATATCATGTCGTCGAGCACCTCGACTGCAAAATTGCTCCGGGGATTGCACATGTCCACCACCGGCGACCAATGGTTCGTGGTCGGGTCGAACTTCTCGCCGCTGTTCATTCTCACCAGCCCGTTGAAACCACCGATCACGTACAGACAGTTGTGGTACGTTATACAAGACACGCCGCTGCGTCTGGTCTGCATGGCCGGTATTAGCGTCCACTCGTTGGTTTCCACGTTATAAGTCTCGGCAGTGTTCATACACTCCTGTCCGTTGAACCCACCGGTAATGTATATTTTGCCTGCGCGATTATGTTATATAGATGTTTGACGATTATGACGTATCGTTGTCATTATTATTATTATTATTGTTATTAAATAGTAGGCACCATGTATAATATATATATAGACGTTAGGTCCGACTTACTGTGATCTTAACACCAAGAGAACTGCAGTAGCTAAAAAAAGTTAAAAGGTGACGGTTAGTCGCCTGACAAAACTGATTATGATTAAGTGGATTTTAATTTTGAAAACAGATTTTGATTTAACCAATTAACTATTAGTTAAAATTACCAATATATTATATCTAGTGGTATTTTATACACATATGTTTATTTGAGCGTTGTTAAAAATAAAGTAGGTAAAGTTCTACTGTAGTGTCGCTACAATTAATACGATGTTTCCGACAACAGTCCACAGCTAATAATTAACATAATTATCAATTATTTTATATATTATTGATCACATGGTAAAGTTTTTTTTGGCCAGGAATTTGAATGATTTTAATTTAATTTTAATTTACATGACGAGTGGGCTAAAAAAGTATATTGCCAGGTCAGTCCCCTCCCCCTATATAGTTTCGTTGATAGTGGTCACAATATTCATTGACTTATTTATGGAATTTCACTGATTAAAAATACACCGAAATCAACTGGTTTTCCTTCTTCTCTTTAAAATGTGGTTGACTGCAGTCCCCTTAAATATTATATTAGTTATAAAATATGTATAAAAATACAGCTGTCAACAACATGTGATAAAGATTGATTTTTCGTATTTGAGACTAAATACTTACCATTCATCACGGCTGCACAGGCGTCACTCCTCTGAGTTGTCATCGGTGCTATCATCGTCCACTGGTTTCGTTCGAAATCATATTTTTCTGCAGATCCTAGTCGGTGGTGGCCGTCGTATCCACCCATTGCGTAAATAATGCCGTTTAACAATGCAACGCTGACATAACATCTGCGTCGGTTAATTATAACAAACAATAAGATTATTTTCATTCATAAAATCAGACAGGATTTCTTGGTGAACATTTTTTTTTTTTTTGTATAGTCATAAATCTGTTTTAAAAATATTTTTATATTGACAAAAATAAGCGGAAACGGAAGATGAAAAATCAAAAATATGTTAAGTCCTTTTTTCACCTTTATATTATGTGGTATAATTGCTGGAATTAAAGATCCGTGGGCCCCAGAATATCACACACTTATATCAGTTACATAATTATAAATTATACAAACAAAGATAGGTACTCGGTTTATTCGAGGTAATACAAAAATTAAGCGGCTCTGTTCTTTTGAAGTTAGCTACGTCCAATGACAGAACTACATAATATTTTGGAGCCCTGGGCAATATTTTTGGCGAGGTCCTTGATGATTATGGAACTAGATAGTAAATATTTAATTATTTTATTTAATAGCTAACGATCTTTAGACACTTTTCAGTTGTCAATTACCAGTTAACAGAATTGATATATTTTATTATTCCTAATTGAAAATGTATTTAAATAGATAAAATGTATAAGATATCATCAAAATTAAAACATACTTATTACAATCAATATATATTTTTTTTTTTCATAATTTTATTGGTTCTACCACTTTTCAGTGTATAAAATTTATCTTTACCTATAAACTATTGTTCATTTACACACATACAAATTGTAAAAATTACATTTTTGCATTATAAATGGGTATTAATAATACATAAAGTATACAACGATTATAAAATTTGATCATATTTGGTTCGTCTTGACTGCAAAAAAAAGTTGCAATATAAATTAAATCCGGTATTTTATTGTAAGATATATTGCGTTACCTTGCGTTAAATTTTAACGTGGCCCTGACGTACTCGTTTTCTGCAGGTACTCAATAAATGACTTATGACTGACAAATATTATATTATAGTCTCAATTATATATAATGACGTTACCGTACCTCTTACAGTTCATCGGCGCTACTTCCTCCCACGTTTTCGTCACCGTGTTGAACTTCCTACATGAGTTGAAATACTCCAACCCGTCGAAGCCCCCGATTATGTAAATGTACGGTCCCATGACGATCGTACCATGGTACGCTCTCGGCCCGTGTGTGTCTTCTTGGAATATCCTCGTCCACCGGTCAGACTTAGTGTCGTACGTTTCAATAATTGCAGTCGGGCTGCCTCCACTCCATCCGCCGATGGCGAATAGTACTTCGAACGGGTATCTGGGACGCGCGAGCGTTGGCGCTATAGAATCGGCCATGTTCGACGTCAGCTGTAGGTCATACATGAACTTCAAGGTCTCTATTATGTAAGGCCTACAGTCGTCTCGATTTTGTATGTAATGATGGTCCTTGACCTGCAATTAAGTTATCAAAAATTCGCCATGTGATAATTAATACACCGTATTTATTTTAGTACTGTCGAGCGACCGGGAGTCCTTTTTCCGCCAAAAAAGCTTGTTACAAGATTTACGCATAAGCCTAGCTTATTTCTGTTGAGAACTACAATGAAAATAATCATCTTTTCTGACAAAAATTATTTCTTTGAAAATACGTTTCTGGAAATAAATATTGTTTGGGAACAAAGGTGTTTTTTAGACCTAACCATTAGGTGTTTGGCACATAATCCATAATCGCGCAAATTTAGTTTTAAATTTAGTAGGGGCTGTATTTTTTTGAAGAAAACTCGTGGGGCGTTGAGGGACAGCCACTTTCTTATTTAAATTGTATTCTAAAAAAGCAAATATATTTTCAACAAGATACTTATCGAACGATTAACATTAAAAATGGTTTTAGTCTTTAGAGTCTGTAGTTATAGTAATATTATTATTATTTTAAGCATATTGCTATTATTCATATATTTTACAAACTCGGTGATAAATTTTATTTTTTAAACAATTATTAATATCTTAACATAGGTATTCATACAAATTTTAAGTGCAATTACAAGGTGTAACAGATAAAACTGACTTTTGGAATAACTTTTGTTCAAATTAATATTTTTTATTTATTTATTTTTGTTCATTAAATGAATCCAGAACAACACGTATAATACATTTTTTATGTTTTTTGATAAATATGATTTTTGGGAATTTACTGACATGAGTATATTTCTTGAATTATTTACTTATCATATATAATACTAACAACAATTTTTGTCATACGATAAATTAGCATAAAATTTTTTGCTTTTTGGCCACGTCTTTCTGTTACATGTATATGTGATTAAATAATTAATTTAAAACTTAACTTTCCAACTATAGGTTACTATAACTAAAATAAATTGTTAAAATAAATGTTTTATCTGAACAGAATATTAATTTTATAAAACTACGATTGTGTACTATACTTCTATTACCATAATCTACCGACTACCGGTGGTTCATGAATCCTTAAGGAGTCTGTATAGAATGTTACTTAGAATCTAGGGGTTTACGGAGTAAATTTGATTTTTTCTTCCAATTTACACAAAATTAAATTTATAAAATACAATACCTAATACAATAACAATAATAATTTTTCACCTGTATCCCGTCAATCAAAAAATAAAAATTACAACGCTACAATTCGGTCACTAATTCACACTATACAATTCATATAGCTTATACTATAATATAATATTAAATTAAGATTACGTATAAATGTACGATGTATAAATGAAGATAAAAAACTTCAAAAAAGTTTAACTGGACACATGTGATGAAACTATGCTCATCGGGTATGATATAAAATTGGTTTACGGTGTTGAGTAGTGAAATTGAAGCTTCTCTAATTTAGACAAATTATATCAATTCACTCCATAACTTCTGATTCGTCAATGTCGCCATTTAAGAAAAGTAATTTTGGATATAATTGCAGCATCATATTTTCTATGTAATATGAAATATTAACTCTTCTCAATGTAGTAAATTATTAGTTTGTGTGCGTTATACTATATTTGTCTGGCAATAATAAAGAAAACTTGTATTTTGTAAATCACTTTTGAAAAGTACAAAGGCAGTAGATGTATTTGAGATTATCACAAATTTGTTTTTCGAACACAACTTTCATTATAAAGCAAAACTTGGTTCACTGTAATGGTGCATCAGGCTCCAGTGATGTTATTGGTAAATCATCTGGTTTTACAGCTGTGATAATTAAAGAAATTCCAGACATAATAATCAACCATTGCTTTCTTCAAAGAGATTTTGACAACCGCAGTTAAAGTTGCGTGCTTCATCAGAGTAAGAACCTTATATCACCAAATTCTACACGACAATAACCAAAAAATCAAATATTTAAGCAATAACAATTATAGTCTATTATACGACATTATACACATTGTGTAATTAATTTTAGCATTAAATTGAGAAGGAAATGCAGTGTCATGATTGATGCCAGAATCAAATTTTTCGTTATCTATACATAATTAAGTTTTTAAGATGATATCAGTTATTTACTAACGTTTGAAATTTTTTATTTTTTTTTCTATAAATATCAATACAATTTTTTTCTTTGAGTCGAAATGCTTGAAAATTCAATACAAGGTTCCTCAGAAGTAGTTATGATAACAGTTTTAAAAAAAATCATTTTTATTGATTACTAATCAACATTTAAAATTCAAATTTTAACAAAATTATCAATATATAAAATTAATATAAAATAATACAAATTTCTTAAAATATTGAGTATTTAAAACTAGGGTTCTCATAAAATGTTTACGGTGTAACCAAAAATCTAAATGATACATTAATAGTTATTTTGTATAAATATTTTCAGTTCAAAGTTGAACAAAATTATATATTAAAACCAATATTAACTGTTAAACTGTATTTTTTTGTGATTTAAAAATATGATTTGTGTACTTGAGACTTTATGAGTTCATATTGTGTACGTTAAACAAACGATGGCATTACCGAATACAATTTTTTTGGCAAAAATTAATTTAACCTACTGTAGTACTTATGCCTAGTAATAAAATATTCCTTTAATCACAATAATTTATTAATAATATAACACGTATTTAGTAGTATTAGTCTGATAAACATTTTTTGATTTTAAAATCGTTTTTCTTATACAATATTATTGAATATAAATTTAACACACTGATTCTCTAGACGTTTAATTTAGGTAAATCAAAGCGTAACCCGCTTATACTAAAATTTTACATTTCAAAGTAAATTTAAATGAAAACTACATAACATGTAAAACAGCAGTACTGCACGTTGTAAAAGTTACAAGTTGATTAGGAAAAAATTAACTTATAGTTGTAAAAATCAGTAACTATTTAATAGGTAATAACAGGGGCGGATTGAGGCCCTGAAGGCCCAGGTGGGTATAAGTTTTAAAACTACCAGACAAGAGACTCATGTTACAATGTTTATTATAAATAAAAAAACTTTTTAAGGAACTTATAACAAAATGAAAAAAAACTCTGTAGGTTTATACTCAACTAAATTTAACATAATAAAATAAAACAAATTACTCCAATATAAAAATGTTTAAACTTTATTATACAAATGAAATGAATACAAAAAAGGCGGGTAAGTCGTGGATGTCGTTCTGCTGTACAGTAGGTTACAAGTGGGTTACTGTAATGGATGGAATTAAATTTGAATCCAATGATATTATATCATCATTGTATACGAAAAACGATTCTGAGCGAAGACGGTTTATCGGCTTAGGATATATTATAGATTATTAAAAAATTTCAAATCTTAGATTTGAAAAGAAATTTTTTTATGAATTTCTAGTTTAAATAATTTGCGAATTTTCGTGATTTTTATGTATGTTGTCAAAATTCAAACTTTGAATCCTTGTAAAAAAAATTGTGACCATGAATTTATTTTATTTTTCAACTGCTATTGTTAAAATGTGTTAGAAGCCTTGTATTAAATTTTCAAGCTTTTCTACCGAACAAATAAATTTTTATCGATATTTATAGCAAAAAAAACTATAAAAGTTGAAAAATTAAAATGTCAGTAAACAGCTCAAAACAAATTAAAATATTTTGAAAAATTTATTAAATATATAAAATGCCTATATAAACATTCAGTCAAAATTTCAAGTATCTGCGGTCATTTGTTTTAGAGTTACACCAAAATAAGGAAATCGCTAAAAGTGAAAATCCAATGTTGTAAAAATTTAAATTTCAAATGCTCATAAAAATTTAATTTGAATTTCCGGTGGGCTTTTTATTTGTGATAAAGATTGAAAAACTTGTAAGGAATCTTGTATGAAATTTTCAAATCTTAGATATAAAAGGAAATTTTTTTATAAATTTCTTAAATTAAGAATTTGTGAATTTTCGTGATTTTTACGTATTTTGTCAAAATTCAAACTTTGAATGCTTATAAAGAAGAATTGTGACTATGAATTTATTTTATTTTTCAACTGCTATTGTAACGATATGTTAAGAGCCTTGTATTAAACTTTCAAGCTTTTCTGCCTAACAAATACATTTTTATCAATATTAATTTAAAAAAAACTAATAATGATGGAAAATTTCAAATGCCTATGAATTCAACTTAAGTCGAAAATTTTTGAAAATTGCATGGTGGATAGAGTATACTTATATAAACATTCAGCGAAAATTTCATATATCTTTTATTTGTTTTAAAATTACATCAAAAACCAAAATCGATTTTGTCGAAAAATGAGTGTGCGTAAAATTTCCCGTTTTTCCCTTAATTTTTAGTTTGTTTTTCTCGATTATTTAGACCCCCCAAAGTACCAACTAGATTCACTTTCTGATCGAACGAGGTACTGAAGTCAAAAATCGAAGCACTTTTACTGCTCCAAAACGTGATGACAGACACACACACAAAAAAAAAAACACACACATCATGGTAAAATCAATACATTCATCGCTCCGCTCAGAATCTAAAATTTTTTTATACAACCAAGTTCCACATAATAAAAAAAGAAGTTACTTCAATATTAAAATCTTAAATCTTATTCAATACAAATAAAATAAAAAATTTCAAAAATAAATGTATTGTTTTTAATTTAAATACTATTTTTAATACTAATTACTATTATTGTTTAAAAAAAATTAATAAATTACACATATTCCAAAAATGAATTTAAAAAACTTTCATCGCCTACGCGGCTGTAGTCTGATTCTTCCAGTTACTTAATTTTTGTAAATAGTACGTATTGTAATATTGTACCTAGTCTTCGTTTGCGTGGGAATGATTACTGTGTGGAATTGAAAAATTATTAAACATAACAAATATAGCTCGAGACCCAAACATAAAATGTCTAGAGGGCCTGGGTGGGTATGGCCACTTACCCACCCTGCCAGTCCGCCCCTGGGTAATAATAAAGTTAATTTTTTTGATTATTAGGAAAATACAATAATAGCTATTGTTGTATAACGAGTACTCAAACGTGTATGAGATTAGATGTTGTGTTTAGATACTAGATAAATTAGTTCAGAGGACGTCTCACGGAAATGTGTAGACATATACAACGCTCAAGAGATAACTTACTGTGTTAGCCATATAACCGCCGTCATGGCAGGGCATAATTTTCTACGGTTTTCTTATAATAGGGAGAACCCCTTTTCGACCAGTAGTCTTTTTACATTATTACTTACTATTGTGTGAAAAAATAATAAAAGAAAACAATAGGAAATAATGTTATAACATATTACATTAATCAAATACAAATTAATATTATTATCTTATAAAACCTACTCGTATAATATGGCTATATATGTCCATATGCCCATAATATAATATATTATATATGATGGAAACGATAAGGTATATATTGGCATTACTCTATAGCAATGGTCGGCAACTTGTTGATAAGAACATTATCTGTATTTTGATGGAAGGTTTTTTACAATAATTCAGTTTTTAAGTGAATTATGCGCGTATAATAAATTGTGAATTAAAAATGCTCATTATCTTCCAAACTTGTTGGAAATAACACGCTGTGGTAAAACATTTAATATTATTTGGCAGAAACAAGTATCACATGGACGATCGCTATGTATACAGTAACACAATATGTTATAATTACGTTCTCGATGAAATATTTGGAGTCCATGAGGCCAAAACGGACTTTAGGCAGAAGAAACAACAAATCGTTTTTCCTATTTTCAGGATCCTTGTCCACCCATTTCAGTAGCACGTCCCAAACACACTCTTCCCGTTTCACATTCAACTGATTATCTTCGATTATTACTTTAAATTCTTCCTTTCGGAGTTTCATCAACTCGTCGCCTTGTTCCGCTATGGTCATAAATTCTTTGATGATGTATTTGTACGCCGCATTTGTCAACTCTCCAAAGTAATAGTAGCTGCCAGATTATTATTATTTTTATTAAAAGGAATATTGTTGGTATTAATCTAAATAGTAACATGATTCCGTGGGATTATGGTGGTATTTTTTTTTTTTTAGTATGTTTACACATACTCGGCAAATTGCAATACAGATACACAATTGTCAGGTCCTAAACACTCAACGACAAATTCAAGACAGAGTTGCACCAAACCGTCTATACACAAATAACCAGCTGTTCGCATGGTATCCATTACGTTTTCATAGTTTATATCAATTTGTCTCATGTAAATATACTGCAAAATAAATTCCATCGTAGTACTATCAATTGATTTTAGGTTTATTTTCGTGTAATCTCCTTCGTGCAACGTAGTAGTGAAGAGTATTCTAAAAAAATATCAAGTACAATAAACGATTAAACATTAAAGTATCATACTTGATACTTCTAAGTTAATTATTGCATTAAAATAAGCAATTTCTCACTACACAATAATAATTGTCCTTATATAATAGCTATTGTATTAATGTTATTATTCTAGAAAAAAAATACATCATCATTTCTAGAGGAGGCGATTTTTTATTAAAAAGATAATAGTAGTAGTAGTGAGTAGGCATCTATAATATTTCTAGAACTTACAAAATAATGTTGATTCATAGGTTAGTAACAAAAAAAACTGTAAGAGTTACAGAGATTTGGTATGGTTGAGTGATAGTTTTAATAGTCAAGTTTGGTAAACCTTAAAAAATAAACTATCTCAATAAAGTAATAAAATTTTTTTAAATAACTTACTACTTACAAAAATTTATAAAATATACCTGGCTAATAAATTTGTTACTAATTTCATATCATTATTTAGTACTATTAATTTATTATAAAGTGATGACAATTTATAATCTATAGGTATGTGCTATTCATAGATAAGTATCAGAGTTTTAGTAAAACAAAAATAATAACGAAATTTGAATTGAAACAATATATAATTATTAAATCAAAATTAATTTAATATTACTTTTGTCATATTATAATAAAATAAACACTATAAATTATTATGGTTATTGTAACCAGACGGTAGGTACATATGGAGTTATTTCGATAATTACCCAATACTAACGGAGTTTAGTAAGTTCCCACACGAAACATAGCAGGTAAGCGGCTACATGTAAGTTCCCACACGAAAAAAATTACACCACCCGTATGTAAGTTCCCACATGAAAATTAAATAAATTTAGACTTAGGACTGACAACCAGTGGCGTAATTTGGCCATGTTTGTGGGGGGGGGGGGGATAAAATGTTTTAACATTTTACCTATACCCTCCCCCCCCCAAAAAAAAAATAAAAAATAAAAAGTATTTATTATAAGCACTATTCAGAATTTAGAGCAATATATTTATGTACACATGAGACATGGAATAAATTCCAATTAAGTGTACAAATCGATAAGTTATTTTTAGTTCAATAAGACTACGGAAAAATAGTAGGATAGGATAAAATAGGATAGATATGACAATAGTCTTTAATCTAGATAAAATAACCTGATAATCGTCGAGCGTCGTCGGTCAACGATAAAATAATACTTTACTGCTCGGTGGTTTATTTTTGTACCACTACACAATGCATAAACATAAACAAACTCAAAACTTACACAAAACATATTGCAATAGTGATACTTATAAACTTGCATGGCTACATTTAAAACGAACTAGGTACGAAGTATTTATGTACAACTAGCATAAAGGATTTGTTTTTTTTGTATTATATCTATAAAGCATAAAATATAGACTATTTATAATAATATTAATTCGCCGAGATATTTGATTTCAATATATATATATATATATAATAATAATAATATTATTAGATAAAGAAGTACATAGGTGAATGTAGTTATTCAGTCTTAAAAAAAAAAGGTGTGGGGGGATACGACACTCAAATACCCCCCGTAATTACGCCACTTCTGACAACTTAAACGTAGTTAAAATTTGATGGTTTTTGTATATGTAAAGTCTTTTGTAAAGTCCAATCAATTTTTTGAATCTTGTCAAAATATATAATAAAAATTAATTATATACTGTGTAAGTATATGGTCCAGATATTATTTGTACTTTCACAAGCGTTTATAGTAAGACTTGTATCAGAACTAGCTATGTAATTATGTAAAGTACTTGAGCTTTCGCAATAAGCCAAAAAAAATTTAATTTTTTTCTACTACTATTATCATTGATTTTAGAAAAAATGCTATTATAACAACTTTTATTATTTTATACCTATATACCCATATACAAATAATATGTGGACCATACCTACACATTATATTATTAATTTTCATTATATATTTGGAATAGATTCAATTAAAAAATTGATTGAGCCTTTTTTATGCAACACAAAAACAAACAAATTCTAACCACACCAACTACGTTAAAGTTGTCAGTCCTAAGTCTGAAAAAAGTGAGAAGGAAGTTTGTAATCGGTATAATTTTTTTTCGTGTGGGAACTTACATTCGCCCATACTAATTGCGTGTATTGTTTTAAAGGCTATGTTAATCTACTTCTTATTGGTATATTGGGCATGTAAATCAGAGTTGGTTTTTTAGGTAATAATATATTGTAAAGGTGCAGAGGTGTGTTTAAAGAGATAAAAATGTTATTGAATCTGACACAATATTGTTAATATCTATTAATTTGATTAACGCTTCTATAGTACTAATGTATTGTTTTAAACCAGATTACCTATATTGTGTCATAATAAACTTTAATTGAATAAAGCGTCACCAAACATATGAACTGCTCAACTACGAAATGTTTTATTACAGCGACCTTGTCTTGTAATTAAAGAGTATTATGTTTAGTGCATCGGGTGGGTTTTTGGTACTGACCTAAAGTAATCGCTTGAACCACTCAACACCGATCGATGTATCGGGAATGTATCTCCGTTATCTAGTATCAACGACGCGTCGCAGAGTTTGGCATTCAGCCGGAGTTCGTTAAAGCCATTTAGAGTGTGCATAGACACTTGCCGGGTCAGTCGACGTCTGTATGAATCATCTCCGTCGTTTTTTTTAACAGCATCTACCGTGTACATAATTCTGTTTTTTGAAACGAGATATAATTGCTATATATTGTATGTCTTTACTTACTGTTCATGCTATATAAAGGTTAAAACTATGTATACTCAATGTTTGTATATCTTTACAATTTAAATATCAAAATAATACGTCCGTCGGTAATATTTGTGAGAAATTGGTGTTTGAAAATTATGTATGTGTATATATTTTTTTAATACGGCATATAAACACTCTAGTTAATATAGAAACGAATACATGATTATACAGAAACAGAAGATATTATAATCTGTACGTGTAAACTGAATTTATGTTTATGAAAACGTAAAAAATAGTCTACAATTTACACAGGTACCGTCGTACCGATAAGAATATAATTGGATACTAACATTTAAATATGACGTGATGATGATTTGATAAACTTATAGCTGGTTATTTAAAATAATTGTTGCAACGTAAAAATCAAGAGATTATATGCGCAAATTGGGATGTGGCCTATACTCCAATATTTCACAACTTCACTTCGTCAGTATAATAAATTATGTTTATACGGACTAATTGATATTTCTAGCTCCTCTCCGTCAGATATTTATCATATTTACACTATATAGTAAGAGTAGTAAGACCACACTATTATTATATGTATACCGAGTGCAGTAAGTGTCTACATCCGACTCAGATGAACGGTTGTATTAGGTACACCTTTTCCTACTTCTGCAAATAGTATAGTAATATGTAAGTGGCTGAAGTAGCCCAAGTAGGTATGGATCTATTGAGGTGACACAGTAAGAAATACGTATCTACTACAACATGTAAAAATGTGTTAAAATAATTAACCGGTGCTGTTGGTTCCGTCAGTGGTACCCAATTATTGAACACGGTACCTATTTTTGAACAACCCGATAAAGCACTGTCAACTGAACATAAGCGCAACTAGGGTCAATTTTCTTTCTTTTTTTTGGGGGGGGGGGGGCTAGAATTGCATAAGCCCCTCCTAGCCCCCACCTAATTGCGGCTATGCAACTGAATGCAACTTTTTGTCAATGTTTCTGTTAATCTGCACCCAACGCTGCACAATAGCATATCATGAAACACTCGTATATTACGTAACGTTAATTTGTACGATTAGGATCTGACATTGGTTGTTATCTACAAATTATATTTTTGTTATTTTTGAAATAAACTGCCTTTCAATACTGAAATAGGTTTTTGAATGGTTAACCAAGGGTAACTTAGATCATACTATCAGACGTTATCTGTCCATTATTGCTTATTTTTCGTTATTCGTTACAGTGTTTTATTAACGGTTATTATCGAAAAGAGGAAAATAATCGGATAATTTTAGAGTGAAAAGTTATTTATGACATAATATATAGTAATATAAATTTTTTATGGTATTTACTTTGTATCTTAATAAATCACATATTTTTAAAATATTCGTGAAATATTTTCCCGTTTTCTTTTTGTACAATATTCGTTATGGATATTATAAATTATTCACAATTTTATATTATATGAATCACTTGCGATTGTAAAAATGTCAAACATTTATAGTTTTTATTAACTATGCTAAATAAATGTGGTTATATTGACTGTTGAATAAAATATGTATATATTACATGGACTTACACCCACATATTGAGTAAATACTCAAACCGAAGATAGGCACGTTTGTTAAGTGATTATTATTGAGAACACCGAAAATCGTAGTATCTATCTATAAAGATTCTAGTGAATATAGCGATAAATCAGTGGCGCTATACCGTATTTATTTTGTAATTTATAGTCAGTACCGACTATAGCATCAAAATTATTGCATTAAAATTTAAAAAAGATTTCAAACTGTTAAGAGAAATATCAAGACTCTTTTATACGATACTAGTTCATTATTACCTATACCTTGTTACCAAAAGAAAAGACACCATAAGCGACCACAGCTAAAACTGGTTTTGCTACTACGTAAATCTGGTGTCTACTCTTTTGGAACAAAGTACGTTACGTATCGTTTTAAAAATTATAATTTTAAGAAAAAAATAATGTTTTTATTTCTATTTTTTTGTTAAATTAAAAATAATGTTTTTATTTTTTTCTTAAATTAAAAATAATGCAATATTTACAATCTATAATTGCATTTTTCATTCAATAAGTAAATTTGAGATAAACTTCTTGTTATGGTACCTTGGTACCTACTTACATTTTAGTATTTTACCGTATTATATTGCTGCACTGCTACGAGAAGTTGAGGATGTCAGCTTTGTAAATGTTATAGAGATTTATGATGATAAATCAATAGATATCTAATTGGGTACTTTTGCTTGGATTTGGAAGCGAGATGAAAAGGAATTGGCTTGACGAACTTGAAATGTGTGGCTTAGAATGTACAAGTAGACCAAGTAGAGTAGTACTGGAGGGCAATTTTTAATTTTAAGATCAGGTTAGTGTACAATCAATCATGGGTGTAATAGAATTATAGTTGTTATTTTTGTAAGGTACTGAGTATTTTGATTGTTATAAAATCGTATTCGGGTGTAAAATATTTTTTTTTAAATTTTTGTTGATATAATACTTGATATATTGTTTGAACTTTTAAGTCACGAAATAATTATTTAAATTTTATGAATCGTTAAGTAAAGGTTTTTTATCTATCACGAGATTATAATTTATAGTATAATTATTGTGTTTAATTTATGAATTTTATTTACAGGTAGGGTCTAAAATCTTAGGGGATAAATGTATAAAATTAAAAATCATTACTGAATTAGATATTTGTGGATGTCGTATAAAATATTATCACACTGTACAAATGTTCGTAGATTTTATTCGAGAAATTAATTTCCTTCTCTCAGTTGCAGGACAATTTGCATACTGTCAATTAGCTGCAAACGAAATATTAGAGACAATCGATGGAAAATGTATAAAAATAAATCGTTTCAATCTATATTTTATATTTATATATTTATGCACACACATATGACGTATATATAATTATGTAGGTGTACAATTTGATATTTATTATATCCAGTCTATAGATGAAATTGTTCGCAACAGCCACTTCAAAGTTAATAACATTCGGTTTTGTTTAAATATACACTATTACACTATCAACCGCACATTTTACAGTCTCGTCAATCATTGAAATGCAAGTATAATTTAATGGTAGGTACAATGGATAAAACTACATTTGGTGAAAAAAAAAAAATATACACAGCGGTATTAGACGGCCTCGTATAAAAATAAAAATAAATATAATTAGCCCGCAGACACGGGGCAAGTTAGGATTTTGTTTGCTGAGTTCATCGACGATCAAATCCGATTCCACCATCGGGGGTCGAATCTTTCAGATATTCTCGGTACCCTTCGGCGCCGGTGAATATGACGTCCACCCACACTCGGACCGCTTGGCCAGTCGCCGCCGACAGGTAGAACGTCCGCTGGGCGGTCTTTACCACGAATGCGCATCCTTGCCCCTTGGTGCTGTTCGTGTGGTCGACGTACACTTCCTGAATGTCCTGTTTATATTAACACACCGGAAACAAAAATTTCAATAAAATACTAAATAGTCGAAGACCTGAAAAATACACAACGTGGTAGGAAACTATTTGCGCAAATTTACCTAAAAGCGTAGGTAGCTCGCCTGTGCGAATTCGAGCATCCCTAAAAGCACTGCTATACAGAGTGCTGATTTACATTACAAAAAAAAAATTACTTTTCGGTGAAAACGCTTGGTAAAAGTACCTTTTTTAACTACTATTGTTGTAATCATAAAAAAAATTTTTAAAAATGTCGTTTCGAATAGTAATAGTTCAATAGTTTTTAAATAATTACATCTCATTGAGAAATTTATATCCTACAAAAATCCTCTACTACACAGGCTACATTATCATTAGATTTTTGGTTAAATTGAGAGAAATCTATTAGGTACACTATTAATACGTAGCGTCAATGTGCATTTACTTAATTCGGAAGTTAGTTAATCCGTGCGTAATGTGCGTATACAATAAACTCATTTTTTGATACACAGTTTAAAATTTGCTTTATCAAATTAACTCTTAGTTCAGAGTCCGGGATATTGGTAAAATCTTGGTTCAATGTGTATTAATATTTTTTGGCCGGTATTTGAAATTCTAAAATTCTATACCCTTAGGCCTTATGCATCAATTCTTCATCAAGAAATAAAATATTTAGCTTTGAAAATAAAACATTCGCATTATCAGAATTGTTACCTGAATAATAACAAAATTATATATTATGAGCACTGTTTGTTAGTCAGCTGGGTAGTGTTCAATTTCATTTGTAGTTTATATTCCAATATTTTAAATTCAAAAGAAAATTTTGGCCATCACATCATTCATATATAATAATATATAGGCTCATGAGCGAAATCAGAGTAAAACGATTTTGGGAGCTTAACCTCCCTAACATGGCCTGCTTTGCATAGGCCACTAACGAACTTGGAATACTTGCAGGTTAGACTCTTATCTGTCCACCCCTGATTGGCTTAAATTGTGGTGTCCCATACTTCATTTCACATTTCATTTCTTCATTTCACAACCGAAAAGCTGATAAAGGCATTGATTTAATATTCACATTCATAAATGCGTATAAACGAGCGGTATACAGCTAAATACGTGCAAACCGGAAAAAAAATGTTTGAAAAATTTCCCAACACACACCTGAAAACGGATCGACGCCCGCGGTGGGATTTTCTTCTCAGTCGCGGCGACGCTTGATCGATGGTTGGCGGCGTCGACACCGTCTTCGGACCGGCGACGATAATAGGATAGGGTCCTCGACTGCCGATCGAATACGAACCATCTCTTCAGCCACTTGCGTCCGCCGCCACGGTGCGCGTTCTTGCTTCCGGCGCCAGATAATTTTTTCAAGTATCCTCGGCACGATGTGCTGTCGATCCAGAAGTGCCGGTCGACACCGTCGTTGTCGTCGTCCAGCTGGTGTCCCGCCGACTCGATGTGCGCGCGCAAGTCGAACGCCATCCGGTTCTCAGTCGATCCGTCACCGTCGTACCGGATCGGCAGATATCTAGTCAACGGCCTCTGCAGGGATAACAAAAAAAAAAAAAAAATACATCTTAATATTTAATTTTTATAGATTTCTACAGGTGAGCGTATGCGAATTTTTTACTAAAATTAATATCATTTAATATTTTAGATGATGGTCGTATATTATTTATGAAGCCATATAAAAAAATCGTGTATAGGTAGTCATAGTAGTAACTATATGAGTGCAAGCGGTAGGTACTAACTTTTGTGATGTCCGACGGAGACGTTTTGTTTTTTGGTCGGAGTTTTATCGTGGCTTCTCCGTCGAATATAGTTGACATTGACATTCGTGAAATAGAGTCATCCGATATCGGTCTGGCACAACCATCGTCCTGCATTAAAAGTCAACTCGGAAATATTAATCTAATTTATAGTCCCCCGAGGCAATGAATGAGATCTTGCAATTTTTTACATATATTGTTTTCAATAATCGTACACCATAAATACATAGAATTCTCTCTCTATATATAATATATATATATATATGTTAGCGGCAATGTGTATAATATATTTAATATATAAAATGCCTAGGAATTCTATATAATACCTGGTGGTTTTTAAAAAAGTGTATAATAATTTTTTTTTTATACACATTTCCTAAATATTCTGTATAATAACTAGGCATTTCATAAAATGACAAACACAAATTGGTAATCTGTAGAATAGTGAAATAATCCAAAAAAATAAATTTCCTTCTATAATAATTAAGACAATTATTAATTTTATTAGCTCACAAAAAAATATTTATTACAAAGTAGGTATGAATTTAATATTACAGAATATAATGCATAAAAATGAAAAAAAATAATAATTTGTAAATTGTATGGGTAGTGTACTAACATGCAGTTATTAATTATTATTACTATCATATTATTCTATAAAATACAAAAATCTATGTAGAACGTAATTAAGAATAAATAGAATATACTTTTTTAAATTTATTTTAAACTTTGTTAAGACAAAAAACAAAATAAATGTTAATAATAGGATTCTATTATTACAAAAAAAAAAAAATATATATTAATAATTTCATATGTTTAAGTTAATAAAAATTGGTTAAATTTATTTATTGCAACACTGTAAATTAGGATGACATTTTGAATTACAATGAATTTTATTTTTTAAACGCTTATACATCTGTTATTTTGACATCTTGTTGAACATGAACATTTAATAAAGCCTTGTCCAGGAATTCTACTTCATTAAATTTATTGATATTACAGATTACTAATGGATTTATTTTAGGTGAAGTTACATTGTCAAATATCAATAGGTACTGATAATATGGATTTAATATAATGCTTAGGTAATTTAAAAAATTTTATAAATTGCCAGCTGTAGTTGGTATTATATATAATTCCTAGACATTTTATAAAATACCAATATTATACACATTGCCGCTAACATATATATATGTACATTTCAATGCTATAATTTTCAAAAATGATAAGGAGATTCAGCAAAATTTTAGTGTCACCAACTATCCCTCTTTGAACTTAGTTACAAGGCTAAGATCTGCCCAACAGATATATGTTTAACCGGAAGAAACCAGAATATTGACGATAAGTAACGAAAACAATTTTTACCTCTCCACCACTGCTGCCTATACTGCTACAGCACGTTGTCGTCATGCTACTAGTCATTAAGCTATTGATGTTATTGGCTATCGTATCCTCCGTTACGGGAGTGACATTCGTAAACCACGGTGACCTTGATGGCTGCAAGTCCCACGACAACGACGATGGTGACCTCGATGACATAGGAGATTTTAATTGCTGGTCCCATGACCACTCCAAAGACTTGGGTGGTACATGTTCCGTTGCTGGTTGCACCGAGTGCATTTCGTTTTGAAACTGATGGGGACGTCGGTATTGATCTGATATCGTGTTTGTTGCATTCGTCGTGCTGGCTGCAGTGAAGTCCAGATCCTGCAATTTCTTGTGACCCTATAATCATAATTATTGTACGTAAGACATAAAATAACAAGTTATTTATTAGTTATACAATACGGCGAATAATTTATATGGATAAATAACTTTTTTTTTTTTTGAAACATTTTTAAACATAATATGATTTAATTTTTACATTATCATTATTCACAATGAGCTGCAAGGACTGCTCACAATAAGGCTGACTATAAACATCAAAGACACATAAGCTTTTGGAATTGTAAAATAACCAATATTGTTATGAAAAAATTAAGGATTTCATTAGGACGCATATTACATGTTGATTTGAGAATATTAGTACATTATGACCTATTTTTTCGTGTAAACAAATATTTAAGCTATTTAGAACTCTGTTATTGACAGTCTTAATTAGAACTTAAACAATTCTGAATTGAATGTCACATGAAGTATAAAAATAAAACACTTTTTGAGCAATATTATTATGATTTATTTTTTCATAACAATATTGGTTATTTTACAATTCCAAAAGCTTATGTGTCTTTGATGTTTATAGTCAGCCTAATTGTGAGCAGTCCTTGCAGCTCATTGTGAATAATGATTATGTAAAAATTAAATCATTATTTATTAATAGTAGTTCCTATATTATATACCAAAATACATCAGTTATTTCTTGTTTAATTTTTGATATTAATAATATTATAACATTTATAACTATTATGAAATGTCGAAATTTTATGTTTATAGTTTTATAATATATTTTGTCAATATTAGTAATACGACTTAAAAAGTCTTATGGAAAATTAGAATAGTGTTTTTAATTCATAACATATTTTATTAATATACACAGAACACCCCCTCAAATAGTTTCGAAAACATCCGGTTTTAGGTAGGTATTTGAAATAAATCGTATTCTCAGAGACAACTGCTGGACGTACAATTACAAGATTTTTGATTTAAATCTAAGATAACCATCCTACTATAAAACCACTTATTATACAGTTATACAGTCACCGACCGTGATGGTTATATTACATTATATTTATATTCTAATGGCGACTGTATTTTTATTATTTAACATTATTATCGTAAAAGCGTGACTAAATGTCTAAATTGGTAGTTCATATTTTTGAAAAACATCGATTGGAATTTTATAAGAATATCGATTTTGAAAAATCTTAATAATCATCACGTTTCATACGATCTAAATCGGAAACTTATATCAGAATAACATTCACGTGAGCTTGAAATACCTGTTGGATGGACAATGTAGCTGCATTGATGTCAGCCCGTAGTGCTCGTAGCTGGTCATCGCCAACGCTTCGCAGCTGATCGAGCTGCGCGCGTAACCACTCGGCGCGAGCTCGTCGTGCCCGCCTGACCGCCACGGCCGCGGCCCGATCCCTGTGTAACTCTTCCCTGCGAGCCAACCATCCTGCCTCCTCTTCGAGCAATCCGAATTCTACATCTTCGTATAGCTACAAGACATTCACTAGCATTACGTAAACATATATATAAAATATACTATTATCGTCAGCAAAAAAATTAATCGTGTTAGTCGTCGACCGCGACATTGTTTTCACGAATCGTTACAATATAATGACGTATTATGTTATTGTATATTAATATAATATTATTTTGAAACATTATTGATATTATTATACGTCTCACCTTTTGTTCAGCATCCAATAGTTCCGTCTGTTTGTCGATGGAAGCACGTATTTCAGATTTCAGCACGTCGTTGTCTTCGATCGATTCTAACCGCTTCCGTAACCTATGACGATTATTGATATATTATATATTATTATTATCCATAAAAGCATGTAAATTGTAATAAACTGTGGGCGTACACTATTTAGATACTGTAATTAGATTTTATAAATGTGGTGCCGGGTGGGTGGTGTAATATAGTTAGTGGTGTAAACACTGTGAACGAAAATATTAGATCTATTATACGAGATAGTAACTGTGGCACATTACTCTTTAGAGATGAACAAAAAAATAAAAACTATTTTCAAAACAATCAACTATATTAACACGATTATAAAAAACATATTATATATTTCATTATATTCACAACTATATATACGAAATAACAAGCCTGGAAAATTAACTATTTATTTTTTGAATTGTTACTTTACTTTAGTCAATAGTTATTAAAGAAAAATATATGTTAAGTTCAAATTTTATTTTATTTCATCTTAACAAAAACTACTTATACTTTCAAACCAGAATGTTTTAATTTTTTTTAGGATATTCAAGCGTGCCCCTATTCCTTTTTTAAAAGGGAACGCATGGGACGGGTTGGCTAATTAACTACACAACATTGCACATCTCTTCCCTCCTATGCATACAATGTGTGGGGCCCCCAGTAATAGCTTTTAATCCAGCCATTTACATAAAATCATGGATCTTCAATGGAAGAAGAGATGCAAATAAGGTATGTTGTCCAAATAGACAAGTAAATAATATTTATAATTATTATTCTGAAATGTGAAATCTTTTAAATGAAGATGTATAATTATAGAAATAATAATAATTATTACATTATATAGGTACTACATATAAAATATTTCATTGTTTTGTATATTTTTTGTGAAAAGTGCCTTAAATTATACCTTATAAATTATGATTTTATTGTATATGTTATGAATTATGATACGTGTTTCTTCATTTTTTATTATGCTTTTCAAGGGACCATAAAGTGTGGCAGTGAGGTGATCCTCCCCTCATAGTTATGTGAGTTTGATTAAAATTCTAGGAACACTACTTTTTAAAAAACAGCTAGTGTACCTACTACTACTTTATTCCCAAGTAAACCACTGGATAAATCTATACAATATTGTACAAATAATAAGTACCTACATTAAATACTTAATTATAGTTGATTAAGTATGTTTAATCTATGTTTAGTTTTACCATATTATAACGAATGACTCACAATAAATTGATAAATATTATTTTTAATCAAAACGTTTGTATTATTACTCGATACTATAATTGGTATACGAGTGTATCATCAACACACCCCTGTCGCATGTTGTTCCATAACATATTTTTAATTTTTAATTTATTTAATAAATACTTTTGGTATTATGTTCTTAAGCCAAATAGTTGTTATATACTTATTTATTGAAACGCGATTTGGACAAAAAACGTTAATAACAGGCGCTTAGTCAGAATTGTCTAAAGGTGGAAGGAGTGTTTTAATTTAATAATTAATTAAAATGATGTACGAGAAACACTAAACAGTTTAGGAGAGAATTATACGAGCGTGAGGTGGGGGGGAGTAATCTAAAATCCGAAACATTCCCTGGCTACGTGCTTGGTTGATAAAATATATAATCCTTATCAGAATAACCATAGGTATTGAAAACTTAGTTGTTTTTATCATCGAACATGTAATTAATTACTCAATTACTAAAATTAATTGATATCATAATTTTTTTTTAAAACATAAATAAACCTAACAATAATTAATCCTTAATAAACTCTTATCAAATTTTTTTTTAAACAGTATATTTGCAATCCATGCCAAAGTACCTACACCAAGTTAATTAGATAAAAACTTAGAGAAAAAAAAATTATTCATTTAAAAGAAAGTTAACACAAAAATAACAGATATGATATGACTCTAACAACAAAAGTTGTTTGTAACTTTGCTTAATTTTTCAAAAATACTCCAACAGCGCGATGTCGAATTGTTGTTGTATAATAGCTAGGTATAGTGTTATTGATTTTCATTGAAAGATTTGAAGATAATATTTTTAGGCGAGACTGTAATTCTGTACGAAAATTTATGTTAAGTTGTATTTATATGCTTACGTTATTTTGATTCTTATTCCCTACTGAAATTTCGTATCAAATAGTGGATATATATTACAACGTAGAATTTTTAACCCTGATGCGATATTTTTTTGTTCCTCGTTTCATTATACTTGTTTAGCCCTCCCCCTTCTCCAAACACGGGTGTTATCCGCTATTACCTAGGGTACCATCTCATTTTTATAAACTTTTCGTTATTAGTATAAGTATTATATGCATTATTATTCTGGTAATAAGGGTAAATTATGTACATGCACGGCCTAAGTAGTATAATAATAATAATAATAATAAATTACTCTTGGAGTGTTTGTCGGTGTCCTGCCAACTGCGAATCAGCTGCCATCCTCTGGTCCTGCTGTTTCACAGTACAATCGTCCATTTTTTGCCGGCAATCGGTTACGGCGCGGTCCAAACCGTCTACAATGTTATCCGACTGACGGATTTCATCGTCGGCAACATCGAGTTCAGCACGCAGCAACGCAGTCTCAATGATCAACTGTAAACACACCGATTCAAACTTTATCGTATTAATCTGGCGAACTTGTAAAAAAGTTTTTCACGACTGTAAATTTAATGATCTTTAAAAACAATAATACTAATATTTTCCTCAATAAAATTATTAAAAAATTTGTGTTATCCGGACAGTTAAGTTACACAGTTATAATTAATCAATCTAAATAATTGTTTAATATCAAATGATAATTTAAAAGTTTAAGTTTAAAAGCCTTTGAACGAAATGCTATAGGTTTAAAAATATATATACATATTTATTTACATTGTTGATATAATTAATTAATATTGTTTACTTTTTATCGGGCGACTTGATTGTTACACACGGTTGTCGCTGATTTAAAATAATATGAGCTCAAGAGGTATAGATATAGTAAAGGTTACGTATAGATAATAATATTTACTAATTGTTGTAATAAAAATAAACAGATAAAAATATACAAATAATTAAATTCTACTAAATAATTACGTGTTCATAGTTTCATACTTCATATGCATTTCCAAATTGATCATAGAAAAGATGATTCACAATTCACGATTTAAATGATTCACGGTTTCATTTAAAAGTATATTTTTTGTTTAGGTATTAAATACAATAGTCCTTGTATATTATGGCAAAATAAAGTCCAAGATTTTTTTTTAAATAATTTATTTCATAATGTGTACCAAAATTTAAAAAAAATAATGAAAAATTTAAAACATGTATTATACATTCAAATTAAGATGTAAATAAAAAATTAAACCCATGGCCACCGTTTTATTGAGAGTATATAACCTGCTATCTACGTGAAAGAACTCGTGTTTTAAGCAAAATCTAAGATTACGTCATCGCCACTGATTACATGTAAATCAGAAATAGTATGAACACAAAACTAGATATAAATGAAACATCTTGATTACTTATTCAATATAATTGGATATTCGTATTAATAAAATCTTTACCTTTACGCTCTCTTTTTATGACTTTGAGGTGACACATTTTTAATATTTTTGTTGAAATAAGTTTAATTAGCAATGAAAAATGGCAAAACTATTATTATTGTGATCATTATTTTCTTATTTAAAATACATGCAAAATAAAATTTAACTATGAGATATGAGAATGTGTTTAAAGTTTTATTTCTGTGACCTTTTAAAAACTATTTAATTTTTTTAGGAAATATTATGTATTAAGTAGGTACTTAATAATAATGATAATACGGTTATTTGATCTAATTTTTAAAAATCGTCTTATCACGTGAATAGTAAACTTAAAAAACTAAGGATTCGAATTAGACATCTGGAATTGGATGAATTCAATTGTTTCAAGTTTTGGTTTATTCATGTATAGCATTAAATCAATAAAATACCTAAGACATATCGTTGGAAACACATTCATGCGGTAAGAGAATACGCGCGCGCGCGCACACACACACACACACACACAACGATAAATTTACTTATTATTATTCAGTCGCCTATACTGTCTATATATTGGATTCCACACGTAAACGTTCCACTTGCGATCCCGCTCGAGCATATCTATACGGAGACGTCCAATTGAAATTTGAATAACAGGATAGTATCGTCACATTACAATATGATATAATTTTTTTTTTTGTTTTTTTTTAAATTCAAAACGAATTATTTATTTATCGATACGACGCACTCACCTCTCGGTCGACTTCTTCGCGTCGCAAGTGCAACTCCACCAGTCGGGACTTGTGCGCGGACAATTCAACGAGCAGCTTCCGACGTTGTTCAGCCGCCTCAGCCACCCTGTCGGCAGCAGCGAACGAAATTGTCGAAGTTGTCGTCGTGCCACCGTTTTTGGAATCCACTGCAAACGGTGACGAACGCAGCCACGTCGTCGTCGTCTGCCACGAAGGCGGCGGTGTTGATTTAGGTAATGGTGACTGCAATAACTGCAGCTGCGTTTGTTGCAATGGCCGGTCCGGCGATTTCGACGTGTGGTTATCTGCTGCAGAGGTCGGTGACGTTTTGAAACCGGCGTCGGAATTTTCGTGCCCATTGATCTGACTCTGACCGAGTTGATGGTCCTTGTTGTCACTGTATAAATCATAATATTTTTTTAAAAAAGGGATCACTATACTCACACTATCATATCCAGAAGCCAAGTAAACATAAATATAAAAAATAATGATGAAATTTAAATTTAAAAAACGAGGAGAGCACGCGTGCCTTGGTATATGTATTATACATTACAGCATTAATTATTTGTATGCGCAGCGAAGGAAAACAAGCCATATGTTCAATGTAAAGATAACACCTCTGGATAACGCTTCCGGTGGGCAAACGCTAACCGATAGTGATCGATTTAATTTTAAATCACGTGTATTTCGTTCGTGCACGTTGTCTATCGATTTTAATTTTTTAATAATCATTTCTCGGTATTGCTCTAACGGCATCACGAGTATATAAATGAAGAAATACATAAATTATATTGTAGGAACAAACAACTAACACAAACGCGGTAGTTCGATTCGTAGTGTACGTATTGTGTATTACATGATGTGCGATCGTTGCCCCGACATTATCCAAGTGTCTATGTATAGATTTTTATGAGCCGCACAGGGTTAGAGCAGCTTGGATAGCTCATCCATATGATCCATTGATCATTTATCATATACATTATAGGCACAATAGATTGTACATATTATATACTATAGTATTGTATGTAATAAAGAAAATAAAGTAAGTTGTAGTATAATTTCATATCGAGTTTACAAAACAATGTTGTCAATAGATGAAACTTTTTTCAAAATTGTGGCAATATATAGCTGATATTTCGAATACAAGTATAATAATTTGAATTTATAGAAGCCAATATTACGTATTGTATAAAAATCACGTTCTATAATTTAGTTCAACTATATAGTAAAGTTTCTTGCTTTTAACGGTATAATTTTTTTGTCATTACTCATTTCACATGCCGTTGTTGGGCGTCGTTCTAATATAATACATTGGTTTTTTACAATATTATTACAGTTGTTCCTGCAGTTAGGTATACCTACACCGATATATTATTATAATAGTTTTCGTGTATTTGTAGTTACTTATGCAACAGGCGTTCCATGTAAGGTTATCCGTGCGTTCATTATTATTTGTTCAACGTGCATATAAATATTAAATATATCTAATAAAACATGTCGACTAGACAAGAAATACTCGTATGACACTGTGCCGCTGTTAGTATTATGTATTTAATGTTTTAAATAATAAAAAGAAATGATATCATAGTTAAAACATTATATGTTTAAAAAAGAATCAAAATATAAGCGAATTATTTATCTATAACAAAGGTTAAAGACACAATAAAGTTGTGACACCATTTAACAAGTCGAAATCGAATGAAACATGAAACAATTATATTTTTATGTTTGTTAATTATTACACTAGATATAAATAGGTATGTGATAAAAATAGATTTTAAAAATGAAATGTTTTGTTAACGACTATATTGAGTTCTTAATATTTTGTATTATGTATAGCTTCTATATGTTTTTATGTACGTATTTACGTATTACTATTTATTTGATAAAAAAAAATATTATTCACTTGGCCGGGAACGTACATAATTACTCAGTACCCATAATACTTAAAAGTACCGACACAGTTAATATTACTTGGTATAAATAATATATTAATAAGATAAAGCTCATTAACTTATATAAGCCATAATATATCGCAATTATTAAATTGCATTCAGAAAAGTAAATTATTGAATGAAATTCAATAAATAATTGAATTTTAGCAAAACATATTATACAAATTTAAAATGATCCACATATTATTTAACACTATACTTTATCTATAAATAGGTGTAATAAATTTAATGTAATTATGTAAATAAACAATCAATTAAATTATGTCATTTGAATGAGTATAATTTTAAACGTTAAAAATATACTATTATTAACTTTGAAAATTAGTACTATCACTTGTTATAACTAATTAACGAGTGTCATTATAAAACAGTTTTTTTTTTTACACATGGAGTTCATAGTGCGTATTATTTAATGCAGCTGTGATCAATGTGGTGTTAATAAGTTGCTGTATAATATATAAAAGGACACCACCGTCCACCAGACACCAGTAATAAGATCCGCCTATTACTCCCTCCGTCCACTCTTATAATATGCTATGTTCGGTTACAATATATACAAAATAAATCTAAGAGGTTTATTTCAGAAGAGAAAATAATATATACTCGTATTATGGTAAATCTAAATCGATTTTGGTTATCTAAACAATTTTTCCAGAAAACAGTTTTGATTTATATTTTCATAAATGATTACGTTAATCCTACCGAATCTCCACTTAAACGGTATAAGTAGTAAATAATAAATACTGATAATAATTATTTTTAATGCGCAACGACTTGCCTATTATAGGCCACAGTCGTGTAAAGAGTTAATCAAATATACAGTTTTGAAATCATGTTTAATAATATATGAAAAAACTTATAACTTATACAAGGGATGCATACCATACAATTATACAAACACTCAAAAAATGCTTGGGTCATAACTGAACATGGCTTTTGATATCACCGATAGGCCTAATACCATATGGTTTAAATACAATGTTCATCGAATCGTGATATAGATAATCTTATAATACTGTATTTATATATTTTTTTTATTATTATATGTTGTTATTTGTTGTACTATTATAATTATAATTATTTATAATTAATCAGTCTAGCCGTCTAGATTTAGTTATCGGTAATTTGCAAGTAATTATATGATCAAATTGTCCTCAAACCTACACAATATATATTACCTATCATATGATTTCTTATTATCTTCTCGAAATGTATTGATACGTGAATGGAAGTAAAAATGTAACACACCTTTTATTTAATTAGGTACCTACAATTTGTACAAAATATTTAGTACAAATAATTTATTCTAATTATTAATTTTATCTCTATTAATTAATTAATGTACCTAAAGTAAATTAGTTCTACACAACTTCAAAAAGTGACTAATTTGTGCATTTGTCATTTTTATATGTGCAATATTGGGTCGTGTTTGAAAATTGCTGCATAAATGTAATAAGATTTGCGTTTTGTCACTAAAGTGAGTTAACAGTTTACACCTATAATACATATATAAGTAAGTACCTACTGCTATTTAAAAATCTGATCAAAAAAATATACCTGTTGCAGTATAAATCTTCAGTAGTCGTCGCACAAGACGTCGAGACAAGCGTTTTTATTCTAGTCCTGGGACTTCCGCAAGTTGCGGGTGACGTCGGAAGATGGTCATTTTCCAAAAATACCGAGTCATTGTCTCCGCCGGTCGTGCGCAATGACAACGGGGACATCGTAGGAGGAGACGGTGTAGCCACGGACGGCCAGGTCGATGATGGGGACAGTGGCGATGTCATTGGCGATAGTGGCGATGTCAGCGGTGATAAAGGTGACGTGGGTGAAGACGTTTCTGTGGAAGATTTCTTGCTATCTCGCGGGAGGGAACCGTTTGTTTTGATTCTAAAATCAGAAAAAAAAATTACTATAATAATAAATTGGTAAAGTTAGATGGGTATAGCAAACTAGCTACTATATAGCATTTCAGTATATGCTTTCACATACTGTGATAATAGGTAAATTATCGTATAGCGTAAAAGTTGGTTACCTTTTTTTCTATATCAACTATCAAGTACCAAAAACAGATTTTAATTTGTATCAAGGGTCACAAAATAAAAAAAAAAAACGAAAGTATAATTTTATTTTTTGGATAAGTTGGAAGTGGTTTTTTATGTTTATCCTTTATTTTTGTACGACAAACATGCGTTCAACAAACTGAAGTTTACAATAAACGTATGCTGTATGCACTACCACATTTGTAATAGAATATCAGAATGTAGGTATATTTTGCTATATATATATATATATATATATATATATATATATACTATATATACACTGCACAATTATATGCGTAAAATAAATGATTTAAGAAATACTGACATAACATCAACAAAGATAGATTTATTTGTATACAAATTAAAATGTACTACATTGGGAACACAAAATTACTTTTCAGGCCACAGATTATACAGACCTCTGATATTGTGGTACATACCTAACACTTGGTCTTAGAACAGACGTGATATCTGAACATTATTAGGTTGATATTACCTAATGAACATATAATTGGACCATTTGATAATTAATTGAATAATTTTAAAATATTAATAATGTACTTAAAGCAGATTTCGATTCACACAGAAATGCAAATAATGCATGTCCGTTAGATTATATAGGCAAAGAATAGTCTTACAGAATATACTACATGTAATATACATAACTATATTAAACGAAGACATTTCAAATAATAATGTTTTTATAATAACATTTATATGCGATCATTAGTGCGTTAGAGTTAATTTGATTTTATCGATCGTATTAAATAAAGCACGTTATCATAAATTAAATCTTAGAATGGCCGACTTCGAACCCACTTAAGCTAATGCATATATAGGCGTGCTCGCGGGTTACGACCACGATTGAAGAAATGACTCATTTCAATTGTATACCCCTAAAAAATCTAATATTCTGAAGAAAAAAACTCAATATTTATAAATTTGAAACCTTGGAAATAGGTAGATATTAAAAAATTATACACAAACTAAAATGCTAAATTTTTGCCATTGTTCAAGAAATTCCATAGGTATTTTAATGACATTAAATTTATAATTTTATTACTACCCTATTGCACTTTTATTTTCTGTTGTAGTGGATAATTTTTTGTTTTGTACACCTGTGAATGAAAACTCATGGGCGCCGTCCGCCGAGAGGCATGCCCTCCCCTCGCTTTTGAAGTCAACGTGAACGTTTAATCACTCGTAAAAAAAAATTATCTGCAGTAGTATCAGAGATGTTTGACTTTGTCCCCCCACCCGTTTATATTTCTGCGGGTGCCTTTAAATGAAGTCTGCGTATGCCTTACCGGTTTTGATGCGGTGACGTGCAGGTCGTCGACTGAGCCGCTGTGCCTGGCGAAGTGTTTCCAGAACTTTCAGTCTGTGCCTGTTGCCGGCTTTTGTGCCGCTCTTCGTAGTCCACGCACGCCTGCAATACTTCGTCCAACTGCTGTTGCAGACACTCGGCGGTGTCCCGTTGCTTGATGTTTTCCTTGTCGTCGTCCCGCCCATCTGTCAAACTTGCCGACTTGTAGTTGTGCCGCTGGTAGTAGTACTATAAATATATAAAATTTTATACATGTAAACATATTTCAAACAGATATATAAGTCGGTACCAACGAAATATGTTATATGAATGTTTTTGGTTTTAATTGTATACATTTATATTTATACTACATTAATTGATTGACAAAAAAATAAAAATTACGGAAGCTATTGACGATTATACACTGCGGATTATTGGTTTATAAAAGATAATGCGATTGGGCGTGAAAATATAATTATGGTTCAGGAAAATGGCATTCACCGATGGCCGATGACTAAGACGCGGATAAACAAAATAAAGTAAAGAAGAGAAAAATAATTAACTGTGCAGATCTGTGTATAAGACTACAGAAGTGGTTGGTCGGTTTTTCTAGTCGATGAAGAACAAATAATTGATAATGAAACAATGTACTTACATTGATTGTACAGATATAGTAGCTTAGAGAGTCGGTAGCATATTATTGTATAAATGATCAAATGAATATTACGATTAATACAGATATATTGTGTTGCAGGCAGCTTTCCAGCGATCAATATGACGACTACTTTTATAGACAATGTTCAAATTATGAGAAATGAAAGTTTATTCTAACAAAGCAAAAATAGCGGCATTACAATATAGCCAGGTATAATAGATTTGATAAATAAATGCGATTTATAGTGTGAATATGTGATAGGTTAGTTACATGCCGCACTATGTTGATGATTATAAGTAGGTATATATATATAAATTATATATTAACATACATACAATTTTTATAACATATTGATGCATAATAGCTAAAACTTAATTTAAATAATCGAGTGATTTCTTAATTATAAAAATAGACAATTTATACAGCATTAAACATTAAATTAATTCAAGTTCAAACTTATAAATTCATATTTAAATGAAAAATTTAAAATCATTTTTTAATTTGGTATTATTGTTTTTTCATAAACGTTTATACAGATTCAATTGAAGAAACTGCAGAAACTTTAGAAAAAACTATATATTGTCTATAGACTATACGGCATTTTTTAAAAGGCAGTTAGAAATAAACTAGCAAAACAATTATTATATATTTCATTGGTGATGGAATATTTTAAGACTTGAAAATTTTGGCAAAATTGTATATAATTTTTAATTGACAGCAATAAGATTATTGCAAGTTGCAATAACGAAATTATATCAAACACATTTGTATATTGTATGTGCCAATTGCCATATGTGGCAGTCTACTTTTGGAATCGTGGAGATTTTCAATCCAACCACACCCTCCTCTATAACTCTAAAAATTCCCCTTCTTATACGTTACTCATAAAACAAACGCACCCACCAACTTAACATGTACAAAGGGTGAGAATGAAACCAATGGGGAGGATAAAAACTATATTAATATATTATAATATTTTGAAAGTTAATAACAATATAGTAGATATTCTAGATAAATTGGCATTACAATAAAGATGACCTTTTTCTTTGAATTAACTATGTGTATTGTAAGATATTTTTAAGTTACATCAAACTTTGAATTACAAACTAATAAGTTTAATTTATTTTTTATTAACTCGTTTAAAATCAAATAATTGGTTGACATTTGGTATAGTTTATAATTTGTTAAAAATAGCAATATTTAGCGTATGTTTTAGTTAATAAACTGTATATTTTGCTACTCGATCATAACTCCCTTATACGAGACACGCGCTGTGCAACGAATGAATAACTTTAAAACAGTTTTGTGACTCATCACAAACCCCTTTCAGACGACAACAACTCTATAATCGTTATCGACTCTATAGTCTACATATAAATGACGCGTAGTCAATCATTATAAAATGTGTGTCCTCCTATACATAAAAAGTTAATAAAAATTAATTTTGATATTAGTCGTTCACTACTAATTTAACGGCGAACAAATCCCGCATAAAATATAGTACATACTTTTATTACAGTAAAAAATAATGAGCATATATATACGAACTATAATTAGGGCTGGGAACTTATCTAGTATTCAAAAACCTTAGAATATGTATGCACATAATATTATGCATTTAAAAGCAAACAATATGCACGTAAAATATGTTCTAATAAAATATGATATAATTATATAAATTATGGAACTTAATTTATAATATTTGTGAGAAAAAATATAATTTTAATTATAATTGATAAATCTTGAAAAATTAATTGAGGTATAATCAACCTATAATATACCATAAAATATAACGGACAACGGAAATTTACTTACTACAAGCATCCTATATGCTCGTCGAGCGATGTTATATCAATTATATAATATTATTATATTGTTATTTTATGTAGGCTGACTGTAGACATTAGGAAAATAAAATTTTTATTGTTATGTTATATTTAAAGTCAAAATTTTCCAAATTTGTATTTATCTATCTATATATATATATATATATAGATATACATCATACTGCAGGTGTCCCATGGAGACATAACATTTTGACAAATTAAGTAAATTTTATTCCATTAAATATTAAATATATATATTTTTTTTAATATCAATAATCTCGTTATAAGTAAATTACGATAGTTTATGTTAGAAACATTATTATTTTAAAAAATATAAATTTTTTTTTAAATATTTTATATGAACATTTTTAAATACCATTATGCGCCTAGGTAAATTTTTATTTTTTTAAATTATAATGTTTCTAACATAAACTAGATCGTAATTTACTTAACGAGAATATATTGATGAACATTTGACTTAAATAAATTGTTCTCAAAATAATATTTACAATTTGGCAATATTGAATGTTTCGGAAGTTTTTTTCATCAATTTTTAAGTTTTTTATTTTCAGTATTAAAAAGCGGGTAAGTCGTGGATGTCGCTCTGCTGTACAGTAGGTTACAAGGGGGCTACTGTAATGGATGGAATTAAATTTGAATCCAATGATATATATCATTGTAAGTATATACCTACGAAAAACGATTCTGAGCGGAGACGGTTTATCTGTCTAGGATATATTATAAATTATTCAAAATTTTCAAATCTTAGATTTAAAAAGAAATTTTTTTACGAATTTCCAGCTTAAAATAATTTACGAATTTTCGTGATTTTTACGTATTTTGTTGAAATTCAAACTTTGAATGCTTATAAAAAAAAAATTGTGACTATGAATTCATTATATTTCTTAACTGCTATTGTAACAATATGTTAGGGAGCCTTATTGTATTAAAATTTCAAGCTTTTCTATCCAACAAATAAATTTTTATCGATATTAATTTAAAAAAAAACTAATAATGATTGAAAATTGCATATGCCTATAAATAGTTCAACTTAAGTTGAAATTTTTTGAAAATAGCACGGTGGATAGAATATACTTGTAAAAAAATTCGGTGAAAATTTCATGTGCCTATGGTCATCATTTGTTTTAATGTTACATCAGAAACCAAAATTGATTTTGTCGAAAACTGATTGTGCGTGAAAATTCCCGTTTTTTCCCTAATTTTTAGTCTGTTTATTCCGATTATTTAGAAAAATATTGATAATTTTTTTCTTTTAGCCCCCCAAAGTACAAACTAGATTCACTTTTTGATTTGAACGAGGTACTGAAGTCAAACTTTTATTGCCCCGAAACGCGATGACAGACATAAATAAAAACACACACACACACATCATGGTAAAATCAAAAATGTAGCGCAAGTGTCTATGTGCTATATTTAAAAGAAACATTTTTAAAAATATTGATTAGAACAAAGTTATTTCATTTGTCAGAATGTCAGATCTCCGTGGGACACCCTACATATAAATATATATATATATATATGATGCTTTTAATTTATCTAACATATACTCAAATGTGCATTTATATGCAATAACGACATTATTATGCAAAAATTTTAGATATCCTTTTCCATCTCGAGTTATGAAATACATCTATACACCATCACTCACTTTGTTCTGTGACCTTTTAGTTTTTAAACAAATATGAAAAAACTTAAAGTTCACATCCCTGTATATTATTAATAAAATATGGTAGGCATCCTCTAAACAACAATAATTAATAATAATTTAAAAAAAAAAAACGTTTAACGTGCGAACACTTACTTTAGAGCTGTTCGCGTAGAGCAGATCGTTGTGGTCCTGATCGCCGGTGGCGTACACAACGTTTTGCACGTTTCCCAGCGGTACGGTAGCGGTGATCGGCGGCGGAGACTTGGGGACATGATGGTGATGATGGTGATGATGATACACCGGGAAACCTATGACGGGATTCCTGTCGTAGTAAGGGCTGGGTAATGACAAAGGCGATGGCGGCGGTGGGGTAGTAACCGCTTCGTCCTGCGGGCATCCGGGACGAGCGGCGTTGGCGGCGACAGTGGCGTCATCGGCTTCGGTCGGCGAACTGGTGAGGTCTTGGAGTACGTCCGACCGTCCGGCGCCGGTGGTTGACGGACCCAGGCGGTGGTGCGGATGATCGTACCGACCTGCCATGTCCGTGACGCCGGTCGACCACGGCGACGTCCCGCCGGACGAGGGTGAGGTCTCGGTCACCGGCACTGGTTGATCTAATAGGGCCTCGAACCCGGTGCGATCGTGCCGCCGTTGTGGTTGTTGCAGTTGCAGCTGCAGTTGCATCTGTTGCTTTTTGACGTTCATCGAGACGGCGGCGGCGTGACTCTCTGCGTCTTAGTATAATAAATTTATCCCTACAGATTAAACGACGATCGTGTTATTATGTTGTTACAATAATAATTTTATGTTATATTACGCGCACAATATTGTTTACGCTCACGAAGACCAATGACCATACAATTCATTATGCGAAGACCATCATATTATTATAATAAAGATCGTCGAAAGTGAATAATAAAATATCATCATTAAAATTATTATAATATAATCGTAATAAAACGACGCGCATACGCACGCATTCAACGAAATGATATTTAATATTACGCGTGCGCGTCAACAGTACCTAATATATGCACGTTTAACAATAATTATGTGTAAATACATAACGATCTAGTACGATTTATGTACACAGCACTTATTAGTTATTATATGCGTGTTTTGTATATAATATTATAATAATGATATTGATATAACGACAGCATTATACACCATATCGTGGTATAATAATACAATATTATATATAGGACATCAGGACTCGAGTACCGCTCATGTGATGACGGCAATAATGATAATATTATAGTGTTTTATACTAATCGTCGACGGCTTTAATTACAACAACGACAGTTGTAAATTGTAATACAACGAGCCCGATATAAACGATAAATTATAACGAATTCATCGACAACGCCCCGCCCGTCGTCTTCGTGTATTATATAACGCACGAATAAGAGTGACGCGCTGAATAAGAGATAACAATTATAATTATTTTATATACGACGGCGGTACGTTTGACGACGGTTGCAATATGAACGTTGTTTTTTTATTAATTTTTTTTTTTATTCGTACCTATACAATTATATAATCGATCGGCAAAGACGCTGCACGTTTGCTAATAATATTTTATGTCTGCATCATGCCACCACTTGAGAAAAATAATATAAATATATATATGCATCAAAGATCAAACATACCTAATATTTTCATACCGCGTTCACGGAGGGTTTTGTGAATGGTTTTCAAGTGAAATATTTTTACGTAAATGAAAAAATAAAGCTCGAAAAACAAGGTGGTTTTCAATTTAAAAACTATATAGATATTGAGATACGTAAGCAGTAGTTCAGTGATACAGTACTACTAGTACTAGTATATAAGTATATACATGATGTGTGATGGGTAGGTACTAGGCACGTTTTTGCTATTAAAAATACAACTTTTTTAACTAGAACTATTAAAAGCACTTAGTTTTGTACTCGTAGAAAATCTTTTGTAACACTATTCTTGTGTAACTTTAGTAAATTGTAAATGTTGTAATTTATATCGATAGAAATATCAAATTAAAAAAATGATCACACATATTATAATTTATAATGGTAAGACTGTGATTTGCATACCTACCTACTGTAGTAATAATTTATAGTTGATTATTAGTTATTACACATAAGTATACATATCGAGGTAGAATATTTTACATTTTAAGGTTAAACTGCTTACGTTTATTTCATAAAAAACATTTACTCAATACTAAGTTAGTATTACTAAATACTAATTTTATAGAAACTACAACGACATACCTACTAGAGATACTCAAATATATAACTAGGTATAATTCTAATGTCAATACATTACAGCAGACATTTGCAAATTATTGAAATATATATTTTACAGAAGATAAATATTTTATGTTTTAAATATTCATGAACGTTCATAATAATAAATTAAAGCCCTAATTTTATAAGACGTAGTGTCTACTCGGCATTTGCTAGCTGTAACAACAGTATAATATTACACATCACGTCATACGCCGTCAGTATCTTTACGATAGGTCTAAAAAAACGATATTAAGTCAACGACAGTATTATATAACGCAAACAACAGCGCACACATAATTAATGCGGTTAAACGACGTTAGTGAAATCATTACAGTATTTTTTTCTGTAAACTAGACACAATTAGTGTACCTCCCACAGTTCTACACGCATTTTATACATTATACATCATACGCACAAATAAATGTCCATAACACTATATAAACTGTTGTTATGTTATGGAGATTGTTGCGCTCAATTGATAAATTAATTATTTAGCCGCCGCCCTCGTCGGTGCTGTAATCATGATTAATTGAAAAACCACATCGTCCTAGCTATGATACACCGGTAGTCAGACACACGTCATGTAGTTTAATGTTGCTGGAAGACCACCCATGTCTGTCGGTCCCCCCGAAAACGGAACGATTTGGCTAATGGCTAAAGTAGGTGTCCTACAATTATGAACAAACCAAAATAGGAACTTAAAAATATATTTTAAGCTACACCAGCGTGCACCGGATTAAATGAAACTTTAGTTTAAAAATATTTTCCCAAATCTATATAGGTAGTATTTCCAGTGTTGCACGTTTAAATAATATATAACTGTACCGATGTACAGGTTATGCTCAGGATCTTTTTCCGCAAAAAGTTACAGACCGAAATTTAACCGGAGTATCGCGGGTTTTCATTACATGTCGAAAATAAATATTTTTGATCGTTAGGTATAACATACGAGTATACCAAAGAAACGGCGAGTGCAAAACGCTCAAATAATAATTATTATTATTGGCACGTGCCTACTCACCGATGCAATAACATTTACATATGTTCGCATAATATTATATTAATGGGTGAAAAATAATGCGATTCTCATATACATTATGCATATTATTCTTGCAATAATATACGAACTTGGCACTTATCACGTTGTTATATACGCGTAACAGAAATCCTCACATCTAGTTATTTTCAAAAGGTCTTTTATACGCGGCGATGAATGTTGCAAGATACCTACGTATAATTTACGTATAGATACACGTATATGTGTACGTAAGAACATGTTGCATTCGCCACGGATGGAATTTATAGCGTAGAATATTTATATATAAAGGACGGACAAACGTTAGGAATTTATACATTTACTTATCAATCGTGAACGGAATTCACACATCTCCGAAGTGCACCATGTTTGTATTTTATACTGGATCTGATAAACACAATCAATTTCATTTATCTACGATGTTTTATTAACGAAATGTCGATTTTTGAATCCGATTGTTGTCTGTTAATTGTTGCCCCGAACGTTTCTAGTATACGATTAGTTCACGTGGGAACACAAGTCCCCGCTCGCTCGCTCGCATTCATTCCGGTGAGATATTTTGATTTTCGAATACCGTTTGGGAACGCGACCATAAACATGGTAGGTACATACCTGTACGTATATAAAGCCCCACGGGCATTCCAGTACAGCCGTCCCACCTCCGCGTTTTGATTTTCTGGTCGTAAAGGTTTTATTTATTTATTATTTTACATTATTTATTTGTTTTTGGGCTCTATATTATACAAGCGCGATGATTTAAACGCATCGATGAAGTTCCCACTATAATATAAGCGTTTACCACCGGAAACCCAACCTCTTCCTCACGGTGCACATGCATTTTAATAGTAATAATAATAATATCATGAATACGACATAACCATGGCACTTGTGGCCGTCGCCTATGATGGGCGCGAAAACAGTATTGGCCGCTTGTTCCCGCACACGCATCGCATAGTGATGCGTTTTTGTCGGTCGCCCCGATTTGTGCTAACCGGTTCGTTTTGCCACCCCCGCATTACCGCTCCCCCCAACATCCGTCCCACGTGCTGGTTCGATTTGAACAAACAAAACGTGGGAAATATCGTCGGAGTAACCGATACGGGAGCAGCCGCGGCGAATATACAGATGTCAAATCACATATGAAATCCACGGATCGCCAGAATCAGCGCGAAAACTACAACGTCGGCAGTTTAAACTGCATGCAGCGACCTCGTAATAACTGAGGTAATAACAATAACAACGTTGAACAGCGATCGATTGTTATTAGAATGTTTTATAATATGACGTATATAATATACTGCATAACGATGATGTTGTTGTTATTTATATTGACATGGGCGCGAGAAGGTTTTTTATTTTTCCGATTTCGGATTGTTATACGTATGAATTATTATAAACTTACATAATACAATATGGAGCGATAATATTTTTGATGCTAGCGATTAGTGCGAGAAAAAAAACGTTTCAAAACGGCAAACAACGCAATCCGTTCTGATATTTTAACATAAATTTACGATTTCTTTATTTTTTTAAAGCGTCCGTTTCGTTATTGTTGACCGCCCGCCTCTCGTCGTGATGTATCATGTGTCACGATGAGTGTAAAAAAATGATTTTTTAACATAATAATAATATGCAAAAAACCTCACTCGAGATTGCGTACGGGGCGTGTATCACACTGTACACACACTTTTAGTACAGCATATACGTATAATACGGTACTCGACTTGGTATAACTCTTACAATAATAATATAATA
Source organism: Diuraphis noxia (assembly GCF_037042655.1). Classification (NCBI taxonomy): domain Eukaryota; kingdom Metazoa; phylum Arthropoda; class Insecta; order Hemiptera; family Aphididae; genus Diuraphis; species Diuraphis noxia. The sequence continues at coordinate 88,261,620 of NW_028301711.1, read as the reverse complement.
TTATTTTATCGTCGCGGACGCACTAAAACAACGAGGGCCCCGTCATCGCTGCACGCCTCGTCGCGGTCGTTACGACCTAAATAAATCGTGTTAAAAATAATATACCGACGTTACCGTAACAACTTGTTTTTACGAATTTTTTTTTAACATCTTACTCCGGCGGCGGACGCGCAGTTAATAACGATATAATCGATCACACGCGCCGCCGATATAATAAATATTATTATTATGTAAATCGACCGAACAGACCGTCCGGGTCGTGACAATAATTAGTGCGGACAATAAAATATCGATTCAATGATACAAATCCAATAATTATCGACCGCCAAGAGAGGCGGCTGTGTAAGCAATGAGCGCAGTGATATTAAGTCGAAAATCGGACGTGGAAAAAAAAAGACCAAATGGGGGGCTCGAATCATTCGTGTCGAATCGTTTTTACGACGACGACCTCAAAAAATATAACAATAAAATAAATAATAATATACGTATCAATTTTCAAACACCAACACATGATCGTACCTACACCAAAAATTACGATCTCGTCTCTTAACATTATAGTATAGTCACACAGTAATAATAATAATTCCTCGTTAAACGTTACATAATTTAACGTTGTTTCGCTATTACGTCGTAGAATTTTACGTCCATGTGGTAACAATAATGCAACAGTTTCAGTAAAACGTCGTTTCCAATATGAGATTGACTTCATGTAATTTAATTATTATATTGTTTTTTGACATCATTTAAACGCATTTTACTTACGGTGAATTATTACAGCAAAGATGGATGTCGTCGCGATTTACGCGGTAAAAGTTCGCGGAGTCCGGATATCCGATTATCGGTACCTATATGATAATAAATATTACAGTATTAATTAATTATTGTCGCGGTGGTCGCGAGTCGTCGTGCAACTGCTGTCGGTCGGACGGTGTTGACGTCTCATGACTCGGCGACGGCGGCGATTTGAACGCGCGGACAGCAACGGAAAAGCCGGCGAGTCGGCGCGGCGCGGATCGGCGTGCGAGTGGTGACAGACGCGGTGCATCGGCGCCGTTGCTGGTTGCACACTGCTGTCCGCGGTCCGCCGGTCGGCGGCACAGCAACAAAACATCGTCGCCGACAAATAATAATAATAATATGCCCGTGAAACGCCTCTACGCGCGTGCGCGCCGCCGCCGCGGTAATAATAATATTTTCATACCGCCGGCAAGGCAGCTGCTGCGGCCGCGGCAGCCGGTCCCAGGCGGCGGCCCAACGGACGACGGACGGACGTCGACCGATGAGACGCGACGCTGGCGCTCCTCCGCGGGTATAAAATAAATAAATAATAATAACGAAGACGATCGCGTTCGGCGTCTACTTTATTATTATTATTTTTATTATTGTATAGGTAGTGCGTGCGTGTTTGCGTGTGCGTGAGGTATGCGTGCGAGTAGTGCGTGTGCGTGCGTGTGGTTGCGTCCATCACCATTCACCGCGCTTTGTGTGCAACGGCAGCTGCACCAGCTGCGGAGATTATAGCAACGTAGTGCAATGCCGCCGCCGACGGTGCAGCCCGTCCAAGAGAGGAATTTTCGTCGTCACAGTGTGACAAAAATATTACTATTATTATTATTGTCGCGCGGAAGACGATTTTCACCCGCGAGAGTGCATGCAATTGGCGCGACACGTGCCGCAATAACAGACCCGACGATGATTTTATTTTATAATATTGTGTAAAATATTGCAACAATGCTATATTATATTATCGTTATTTCGTTATTTTTTTCCACTTAGCCTGTACGAGATTTGAACACCGCACACATATAAAGCATAATTTATATTTATATATATGTTTGACAAACATTGTTTGTACTTTATATCCGTGGAACACCGTTATACCGTAGCCGGTAGGTGGTAGGTACTATAATAGGTACACGGCGACATATTTACTAAAAAATATATTAAAACACCAAATATTGATATTATTTATAGCAATTCGTCAATTGTTATATACTTACTATTAGTATAATATAGCAAGAGTGGTGAACTTTTTTTGGTTCTAGTGCCAAATTGTTGCAATCAAGGGTTTGATAATTTTTCACACGCCCAAAATTGTAATCATTAAATAGAAAATATTGCATATAGTAGTAACTGATAATATATAGTAACATAACAAATTTTGCATATGGGAATATTATAATTTTTAAAATGTTTATAATTTATTTTTTCTAATTTTACAACCAAATATTATGAATAGCATAATTTTTTCAATTTTAATCTTTCACGCGCCATTGTAATTTGACAAACGTGGGTTCGCCACTTCTGCTATTAAATATAGGTATGAACTACCTATAATGTATGTATCATAAATAATTATTTAATTATACAATATTTTTATGGCATTGTATTGAGAAAAAATTGTGTACCCTTTACTTGCGTTTGAAAATATTTCTATAACAAACTATACCACGACGGCACGACTTACAAATCGAAAAAAAAATTTAGTATTTCTCCTTCAAATTAAACAAGTATAAAAAGGAGATCTATATAATATTTAACTAGGTACTAACTATAGGTATTTGAATTTGATTATTTCGGTTTCGAAACGAATTGGCCGAGATTACGTAATTATCGATGATCACGAAACAGAAACGATGAAACGATTCGCGTTTGCTGAATAATAAATAATGTTAACTATAAATAAATAGCTTTTCTTACGGTCTTTTTATAATATATAGTTTTATTGAACACATTGCCACGCATTGGTATTTGTATTGTTAATTAATACTATTTATTTTTATCATTCCGAGATGAGAGTCGGTGTAAAAGTAATAATATTATATTCACCAATTATATATCTACATAATAACTAATAAGAAACATACATTTTTCACCGTCGGTAATATATAGAAAAGTCAAAGTACCTACCTAAGAAACACATTTGCATGCGTGACCCGTGTAAAATTCTAAGCTATATTATAGTAGATATAACTATTACTGTTATTATACTACCTATTTAAATATCCATAGATTTATATTATTATACTCGATGAAAGTTGTAAATATATACAAAAATGTATAACCATACATTACATTAATGTATAACCGATTACCTACTTTACTCTTTAAAAATTTAATATACCAATTTACTGCTACTCATCTTTTATGTATGATCATATATGTATTTAAATAAATGCAAATTTAAACATCAGAAAAAATTTACATTTAATTAATGCATTTTTTATAAGAATTCTACAATTATTATATTAAAAAAGTTATTACGCAACTATTTTTATAATTTCATGTAAAGTTGTGTGTTACTTTGATATTATAATATGTTATATTATTATAATGATGTATCTACATTACTTGGGTAGGTTATACGTATATTACTACAAACTTTATAATATATTTTATATGACATACCTTTAAAGATGTTCACCGTTCACGTAGGTATTATTTCTTACAATAATAACTAAAAGTATACCTGTATACCTATAATTATACATAGGTATATTCAATATTGTATATAATGCATTTATACATCGAATGGAAAATTCCTTATTAGAATTTTAAAGCAGAAATAATTAAAAATGATAATAGTCGAATCGTGATCATCGCAATAACAAAAAAGCGGGTAAGTCGTGGATGCCGCTCTGCTGTACAGTAGGTTACTGTAATGGATGGGATTAAATTTGAATGCAATGATAGGTATCATTGTATACGAAAAACGATTGATTAAATATTGTCATATATTCTATTTTGAAACAAATATTTTATCTTTCAATTAAGACGCATTTTGCATAAGGCATGATTAATCAATTTTTCCAAAAACATTCCATGTAATTATCATAATTCATAATACCTTATTATAATTCATAGATACCTATACGAATACCTGTTTTGAGGATAAATCGTTATCATTACGCGATTTCATAAAAATTTAAAACTCAAACGCTCAAAACATTTTTCCTATAATGACGCTTCAAATTTACTCTATATCTATTTGAAGCAAAACTTATGGAAAACTTGGTGTTCAATTTTATAACCTTAGATATAAATACAAACAATATTATGAATTTTGAGCTACAAAATAATTTGCAAATATTCATGGTTTTGCCGAATTTTTGTCAATATTTGAAATTCAAATGCTAATAAAAATTTAATTTGAATTTCCGGTGGATATTTTTTTTTTTTTTGATAAAGATTGACAAATTTGTAAGGAATCTTGTATTACATTTTTAAATCTTAGGTATAAAAAGAAAAACTTTTATGAATTTCGATCTAAGATAATTTGAACATTGCCGTAATTTTTATGTATTTAGTCAAAATTTGAACTGTAAATGCTTATAAAAAAAATGTGTGACTATATATTTATTTTATTTATCAAATGCTATTGTAAAAATATTTTAGGAGCCTTGTATTAAATTTTAAAATCTTAGGTATAAAAGGAAAATTTTTTATGAATTTCTAGGATAAAATAATTTACGAATTTTCTTGATTTTTACGTATGTTGTCAAAATTAAAATTTGAATACATGTAAAAAAAAAATTGTGGCTATATATTTATTTTATTTTTCAACTGCTATTGTAAAAATATATATTATGAGCCTTGTATTAAATTCTCAAATCTTAGAATTAAAAATAAAAACTTTTATGAATTTCGATCTAAGATAATTTGAAAATTGCTGTAATTTTTACGTATTAAGTCAATATTTGAACTTCAAATGCTAATAAAAAAAAATCGTGCCTATGTATTCTTATAATTTTTTAATCACTATAAGAATAACTTATGAGGAACTTCGTATTAAATTTTCAAGTATTTTGATAGGGCCAAAAAAATTTTATCGACACTTCAAAAAAAAATTTCGACTAGTTATGCTGTACACAGACACAAAAACAAACATAAAAAAAAAAAACACACATCATTGTAAAACCAATACATTCATCACTTCGTTCAGAATCTAAAATAAGAAATATAATCTCTTTTATTGATTCATAAATGTTGATATAATCTATAGGTATATTCTATAATATTGGGTATGAACTGTTTTATAACGGTGAAAAGTTGAATGCACGTAGCACGTGGTCAATGCGTATAGGTATATTATACAGAAGTACTAGCTGCGTTCTATAGTGATGTGTGGTATTAGAAGTATTGCAACATTAATCGTTCGCAAGGAAAAAGAAAAAAATAATTTTGGATAATGGAATTTTTTTGAGATCGACATTGGTATACCTACCTTATTATAAAATATTGTACCTACTAACAGTACTAACTATTAATTTCAAGTCTTTTGGTAATTAAATAATTAGCTTAGAAAATTAACAAGTTATAGGCATCATAATATATATCATCCGATATTATTTACCTATAGAATATTTCCATATCTATTAACTTTTTCTCAAGCCCACTCATATGCTGCAGAGGTTTCTGCGTTAACTGGAAACACGGCCGCAGTACAACCGTACAACACCATACTTAATATTAATATACCTATCACCAGTCCTTCATACACTTTCATTAAACAAATTTTTCTCTCTAGATGATATAAAATCTATCATCAACCCACTTCTTACACTCTTAACTTCCGTCATTTCAAACCTACTAAATAGTTCATTTTAAATCATTCATCTTTTCATATCACACCCAGAACAGTCCTCATTCTGTCGTGTAGAGTATAAACGGTGTATTTGTAATGACTTATAATCTTTTACAAAAAACTTTAAAATACAAATATAAAAAGAGATATAGGATATGGATATAATATGGCAACGTTAATAAACTAAACATTAAATTTTCGTGTGACCAAAACATATTCTATTTATTTAAAAAATAGCATTATGTAAGTACGATGAGTATTACAGTGTACAGAAGTTTTAGTTGTATATGTTTTTTTAACGCTAGGTCGTTAGCATAGGCGCAACTTGGGTCAATTTTTTTTTTTTTTTTTTTTGGGGGGGGGGGCTAGAATTGTATAAATCACACAACCCGCAGGGGCTTCGCCACCGCACCACCGAAAGCTTATAAACCGAATGGCAACTGACAAATAAATAAATACACAAATATAAATTCATATGATATTATGATATGCAAGTTAAAAAAACCAGATCACAGATTTATAAGCAATAAGCATTTTAGGATAATACTGATTACTTATAGTAATAGTGAACTACGAGTTTTAATGTCACATATGTTACCTCTAAAATAGGTCTTACACTTTACAGGACCAGAAGTTAAATCACCAAGATCCAATTTAGAGTTTGTAGTAATTGCGGTGACTGGTTACTGCATGACGTGGTCACTCTAGTCACTATAATAGTCACACTCGCAGT